>NC_048595.1:293746137-293943263 GCF_003668045.3 Cricetulus griseus | reverse complement strand
CCCCCACCCTGCTTTAGCAGCTAAGCACTTTGAATAGCCCCTACTCAGAAGACACATGGTTCTTATGACAGGGCTGAGTTAGGGACAGCAGACTATGGGTGGTGCATGGGGTAGGGAAACCTGTCAGCAGACTGTTGTGCCCTGCAGACAAATGTAACTGGATTTTCTTCCCAGCCTGGTCCTGCCATCCTCCAGCCCCAAATAAACACACAGACACTATATTAATTATTAAACTGTTGACCTATGGCTAGGGCTTCTTATTGGCTAGCTCTGTCTTAATTATTAACCCATTTCTATTAATCTAACTATTTCCACATGGTCTTAGCTTACCGGAGAATGCCAGGACTGTTACTCCTTTGGTGGCTACATGGCGTCTTCTCTCGGCACCACTCTGCCTCTCTCCCCAGCATTCTCCTAGTCTCCTAGCCCCACTTATCTTCCTGCCTTTATTGGCCAAACAGTGTGTTATTCATCCACCAATAAGAGAAACAAATGTACAGAAGAGCATCCTCCATCAGACAAAGCCAGTGCTGGCCCAGGCAGGCAGTGGACTTGATTCAGTGACATGTTTGTTAATTGGTATAGAAGGACCCAGCTTGCTGTGAACAGTGCTGGGCCTGTGGTCCTGGGCTATATAAGAAAGCTGGCTAAGCATTGCAACTGCCTATAATCCACCAAAACACGCCACCATGGTTTCTACTGACTTTCTTGGCTGAGTGAGTGAGTGAGTTCCCCGGTTAAAGGTGGGGCTGTGTGTGATAACAAGCAGGCCACCTTCAGGTTCTCACGTGAGTTCCCACCTGACTCCTGTCAGCGATGGATTGTGACCTGGAAATGTAAGCCAAATAAATCTTTTCTTCCCCTGCTTTGCCCTTGCCAGTGTTTTATCCATAGCAACATTAAGGAAACTACAACTGCTAAGTTTTTTTAAATAAAGGAGAAAGATTTGGTACAATTTTAAAGATATCAGTAAATCCTAAGTGTAATGATAAATCTTTACACCATGCCATCTGAGACCCGCCGCCACGTGGGCACCTGAAATAACACACAAAGTCTTATATTAATTACAATGCTGCAGGCCAATGACTAGGATTTATTATCTGCTATCTCTGTCTTAAGTATCAACCGTAATTATTAATCTATATATTTTATAAAGACTTATCAAGGATGCTGGCGGAATGTGTCCTGTCTTCCTGGTGATCACATGGTGATCACTCTCCCTCTACTACATTTCCCAGAATCCTCCTCGGCTCCTAGTCCCACCTATCTTGCTTTCCTATTGGCCAACAGTGCTTTAGTCATCAACCAATAAGACAAACATATACACAGAAGCACTTCCCCCATCTCCTGAGACCCAATATTTTCAATCTAAAAATTGTTCAGTGATTTAATAATATTGAATAAATATCTAACATTTAATCATTTAATAATACATAGCAATAGAAAAGTCTGGCCATCGACCCAGTTCAGAAGCATTCTTATTAACAATAATAAGAGGGGCTTAAGCCCTGCCTGTCCATCTTAACTGCTGGAGGCCTTGCTCACAACTCTGCTCTAGGTGATAGATAGGGAGCCTCACTGGCACCGACTGCAGTGGCCACATTGGGTCCTAAGCATCACAGAATGGGCAGTGGCCTACTTCATTCTTACCGGCATGTGATATTTGGGTCAAGTATGACCTAAGTGCTTCTGTTCTTGAACTGGAAGGACAGCACAAGCCACAGCACCCACATGGCTATAGTGAGTCTGACTGCTCTGACGTGCTGTGCGTCAGTGTACAAAAATGTCAGTGTATGAGCCACCAAGCCTGAGGCGAGCTTCTGTGACCTCATGCTCTTCCTCGAATTCCATCACCACCCCCCATGTGTTTATTTTCAGAAAGGTAAGCTAGGTATTTCCCCCATTTAAAACAAAAACCAAGAAGCAGAACTATCTTTCCTAACATAACCCCTCACATCTAAGAGCACAGCACCATGGCTCTCAAAGGATTGTCAGTCCACAAGGCCACATGCACGGGCACTTGAGCACTCTGCAGTCTCTGCATGAAGCCATGCATTAACCCTTCTGGCCTCAGGCAGATACATCCTATGGGAAGACGCCTAAGAGAAAAACATGCCTTGAGCCATCACCTAGGAAGGGAACAAGCCAGGCCCAGCGATGGCTTGTCCTCACACTGCGATGGCTCTCAGACCTACCCCATAAAATGGAGCAGAAATCACCAATCCCAGAACCACTTTGATGTTGATACAGACACAATGGTATTTCCGAGAGCCCACTGCTGTCTCAGTCATGAGGGAGCGTCATCTTCAGGTGTTACCTATTGTCTGACGACTCACTCAATCAGGAGTCTACTGTCTGCCTGGGACAATGCTGGCTTTGCTTGCAGAGCAGCGACAGTCTGCTGACAGGTTTCACCAACCTGTGCACCATCCACAGTCTGCTGTCCCTGTTCTGGGAAATCCTCCAATTGAGGCTTTCCTGCCAGATAACTCAGGGTTGAATGATCTTGAGCATCACAGCAACGAGGCAGTGAATAGATCACCATGTATCAGATTTCTTGACTATAAATGGGGACTGACTAGTTTGCTGAAAGGATGAAGAGCTAAAGACATGTGCAGAATGCTGTCTGGCACAGTTGATCCTTAGAGTGTGGCTTGTTCCCACCAAGTTTAATGTGAGCCTTTGTTTCCTGATTGTAAATGAAGTATGACTTCTAGGTCCATCTTTTTTTTTCCTGTAAATTTGGCTTTTTTTTCAAATTAATTTTTTATTTTTTTCCCTCTCTATTCTCCTCCCACTCCCCCATCTCCCCCCATCCTCCCATCTGCTCCTTGGAGAGAGTAAGACTTCCCCTGGTAAGTCTACTAAGTCTGTCTCATTGAGGCAGGACCAAGGCACCTCCCCATCCCCACACCCCTGTGACTAGGCTGGGCAAGGTATCTCTCCATATAGAATGGGCTCCACTAAGTCAGTTTGTGCATTAGCGTTAGATCTTGGATGAGATTGTCCCAGTAGTTCAGGTCATCTTGATGTAGCAAGAGAATGGACTTGTTATGAATTATAGTGTGTTTGATGAATGTTGTGAGCCAAATGGATCCTCTGATGGGGTCCATCCTTCTGGGGGACCATCAAAGTCATCAGATGTCAAGACCTGGACTTGCAGAGCCCTTACTCCCAGTGACATGTAGGGTCCACAGAATTTCATGTGTTTCATCACCAAGGTACCCACTCAGTGAACCTTAGAGCGTGATAATTGGTCAATAACTCTAGGTGCTCATTAAGGAGTGCATTGCATTCCAGATAATTTGTTGAATGGAAATTGCGATCAAGATGGAAAACAAATGCTGGTGTGTAAGCATCTTAGTCTGTTTATCTGTTGCTGTCTTGTAGTTCTGTAGCTCTAAAGGGCATTGAGCAGGGAGCAAACAGATATTGATTATTAAGAGAAGAGTGTGCTTGGCTAGTTATCATGCTGCTGCTCAACCTGAGGTTGTGTTCTGAGAATTACATTGTTAGTCATAGAGTGAACTTACACAGGCCAAGATGCTACAACGTCACCAGGCTGTAGTCTTGAGAGGCCCTGTTGCATGTACTGTCTGTGATCTACATAGGCTGCTATGCTGTTCACGGTTACATGGAGGTTTAGAGTCCCACTCTAAAGCTATACATTTAAGAAAGGTCGACTTCTGGCTTTAGATTTCAGTACTGTCATCTTGGGGTCTGTGAGATGGCTAAGCAGGTGAATTCACTTGACCAGTATTGTCATCTTGGGGTCTATGACATGGCTAAGCAGGTGAAGGCACTTGGGTTTATACCTGAGGGTGATGTGAGTTTTATCCCCAGGCTCCACTTGGTAGAAAGAGAACCAACTCCTGCAAACTGTCAGAGGTCTGTTTATACACTTGCTGTGGCATGCATCCCCTCCCAAATCAATTAGGTAAAATGTTCTTAAAAAGCTCCTCTTGATGTCTTATTTTCTTCGTCTGATGGCAGGGATCATCATTTACTACTCAACCTTCTCTGGCATATAATCTTTTCCTGACCACAGCTGTTGGTGATGGGGTTCGACTGTGGGACCTGAGGACTCTGAGGTAAGGGCCAGCCTGCATCAAAGCACTGCCCTAAGGGAAATTGGAGCTGAGCTGAGAATGCAACCTGATCCTGGTTGCAGATACTACAAGGCTGTGACTAGTCTAGGTATGCTCTAGAGAAGACTGGCTTGTACACATGCCGTCACTTGGGGAATGGTAAAAACCATAGGTGTGAGTCTGTTCTCTGAGGGCCAATCACACATGGCCCCTGAGAGTCAGGGATGTGAGGAAGGGTGTGCACACTACAGTACAGCTACTCCAGGTACGTTTTTCCCCTTCTCCTGTCACATGTCTTGCTTACACTGGACACTAGCACTGGGTTCACACAGCTCCCCTGGAGTAACACCGATGGTACTTCACCTTAGGCTGATTGATCTCCCTCTTTATCTTCTGGTAATTACAATATCATAAGCCATCACTGTGTAGAACACACACACAATGTTGTAAAATTGACAAGTGTTCCTATATGTTTGCAGTACACAGATATTCACAGGGAAACAACCAGCATTATGCTAGCTTTGCTCTTTGTCAGTAGAAGAAATATAAAAACTTCATCCTACGTTATATGGTTTAACTGAGATCTCGCCTACTATTCAGGGATGCTGTTTGGTCTTGACATGCCCCAAGTACCCACGAGGTGTCGGCCATGCTTGTTGATGCCTTTCTAAGGAAGACCCAGGCAACTAGGTTCCCTCTTAATAAAACTGCATAAATAATTGACTTTTTTCCCCCATGGGCAAGTTTTATATATCATGTGGTAAATAGTTGTGAAACTCAACCCTCTTACTAGAATGTTACACCTCCCCAAAAGTTATGGGTTGTTTCTTTACATAATTTATGACTTTAGAAGATTTGTTTGAAAAATGTATAATAATCTCTAGAAATATTGCTTATTTAATATTGCTCATATATAAAGGTTCATCTTCTCTTATATCTTTGGGAATTTATGACTTTGAAAGGAATTTAAATTATTTTAAAGGTCTCTTCAATTACCTATCATTAAATGAATCTCAATATGACATTTATTTCAAGGATGTAGTTCAGTGGTAGTATTTGCCTAGCATGAAAAAAAGCCATGGGTTTGATTCTCAACACCACACACAGACATCAAACAAAGTTTTGTTTATTTTTTTAGCTATTAGCTTAAAAAATGTTTGTAGCATGAAAAATAAAAGCCCAGAGACAGATATTGGGGTTAAAGCTAAAGATCAGAAAAGCAAAGCAGCCAGCCACTAGCTCTTACCTCTACCTCAGAAATGGGCGGTCCTGTCTCCACCAAACCTCAGACTGCACTGCTCCTGTCTCCTCCTGCCTTATATTCTTCTCTAGTGCTGGGATCAAAGGTATGGGATCCCAAGTACTGAGATTGCCTTTGTGTGAGCTGTTTCTCTTTTAGACTGATTCACTCTCCTGTAGCCCAGGGTGGCCTTGAACAGAGATCTGTCTCCTTCTGTCTCCCGAGTGCTGGGTTTAGAGGTGTATGCCACCACTGCCTGGCTTCTGGGGCTAGCTAGAGTAGCTGGCTTTGTCCTCTGATCTTCAGACAAGCTTTATTTGTTAGATCATAAACAAAATATCACCACACATGTTGATGTCTTAAGATGTAGCAGCTATTTTCTGCTCAGCTGTTCCTTTCTACCCTTGCAGGTGCGTACGCCGCTTCGAAGGACATCCAAACCGCTGTTATCCTTGTGGAGTTGCTTTTAGTCCTTGTGGAAGGCTCATGGCCTGTGGTGCAGAGGACAGACATGTATGTGTGTGTACTTCCTCCAAGTGTAGGGTTTCTAGGCGGTGTTATCAAATAGACCTTCAGCACCATTGAATATTGGGGTAAAAAAATCTATGTCGAGCCTGACAGTATTTTAAAAGACTTACCCAGCATTAGAAAGGCTCATTTTCACGGAATCACAATACACACTTATCGTTCATCACTCATTTATTAGTTATCATAGACACTGGGTACATACTCCATGAACGACTGTAGTGTGTGGTGTGGGAATGACAAGGTGAAGATGCCAATCATTGTAGTGTGGCTCATGGGTAATAAGGTATCCTTATTTCTCCTGGGTTTCTTAGAGAGCTGTGTGCTTCTCCCAATACAGGTGCCACCCTTCCTCACCACATTTCCTCCATGCCAGATCCGCACCTCCTGCAGATTCAGAACATAGAGGTCTTAAAGTGTCCCAGGGCTGTGTAGCACACTGCCACACAATTGGAGGCTAAGGCCACAGAGGAGGCCAGCCCCCTTGTGAGGTCTTGGCGCTCCTTGGCTGGAAACTGTGCTAACCCCTTCCTCTTCCTCCACTATGTGCCTCAAATCCCTCTGTCACCTGAAAGATCATTTAATGAATTGAGTGTTTGTCTCCTACAGTGTCCTTATAAAAATCCATTCTGAGAGAGTCACATGAGGCACAAAAAATGGTGGCGCCCAAGAAAGAGCCTGAGCCTGACTGAGGGATGGCTTTTGGGGTTCTTGTGGGGGACAGAGAAGTGCCCCAGCACTCCTTGTTCTACCCCAGTCATACAACATAATCTGTAACAGGAGCTCAGGCTTCTCCGGGAGAAGACAGGACCCCACTGCTAACACAAATGGCATCAAGATAGCAAGATTAGTGCATGGCCAACTGATTCTTTCTCTAGGAGGTGCCAAATTAGGAAGGCCAATGGTCAACAAAATCCTAGTGAAAATGAGTAGCTTCAAAAAGAAAAGACTTCAAATATGCATGGCACTTTACTCGTTGGAACAACTGCTGTTTTCTCTGGAATACTGCTGAACTTTACTTTCAGAAACAATTGCAAGAGTTAGTATAAAGCCTCGAAGACTTATACATCATTGACTAACTACACTTCCAATTTTGATTTTGTCTACCGTCATTACCCACATGCTCTTCGTACCTGACACCCTGCATTCAGAGAGCAGAAGAAAAGAAAAAGTGTGCCCTGAGACATTCACTGGTTGGTTTCATACATGGTATTATATATCACAGTGCTTTGGCTTTTTACAAAAATGGATGTTTTGCATGTAAAGGTATCATACTGTTCCACTGCCACCAGAGCGAGGAGGTCCAGTGCCTTGGTTATTCCTTTGTCAAACAAAGGAAAGCAATAGCCATCCTTTACTTTTTTAGACAGCATTTAGAGCTGTGCATGACACCTTTGGGGGTTGTATGTCCGATATCCTGCATAGTAAATATTTATATTACAGGCTTTAACAGCAGAATTACAGTACGAAGTATCAAAAAAATAATTTTATGGTTGGGGTTCACCACAGCATGAGGAACTGTATTAAAGGTCACAGCATTAGGAAGGACTGTTTTAGAGTATTTCATGGTAAATACTACTATGCTATATGAAAGGACATCTACAAAGTGTGCCTGAAGATTAATCAAAGAATTACTGGAGTCTAAATCAGCAGAATGGACTTTTAAAATAATATAATAAGGACTTGGGCATTGGTCAAAGTGAAACATAACTTGCTATTCATTTGCCTGCTATGTAGCAGATACTTAGTAAATATACACATAAAACAAATACGTTTTGTCTTTTTCCTTTGTTGTATGTAGAAATGGGCATGGGGCCTCAGGTTTGATTTGTGCAGATCTATTGAGCACCTGGTATGCACCAGGCACTGAGCTGCATATAAGAAATTATTCCTACCTAGAAAGACTTCTAAATTAGAAGAGTAAGAAATGTGAATACATAGTATAATGTGATTTGAGAGATACACACATAATGCGAGGAAGCTGAGATTTTAACAGTTAATGATTTAGTCAGAAGACATTATGGGGACAAGTAACATGAGCTAATTTTTGAAGGAGGAGTTGGAAGTTCATAAGAAAGGAAAATATGAAAAAAAACTCCCTTTGCTTTCTACCCAAAGCCAGTATACTAGGCACATTCTTACTTATAAATGCATTGTATAATTTAAACATTTATCACGTGTCTGTCATGTGATTTAGAAGCATAAAATCTAAGGAAAAGAATTCACAGCACCTTCTTTTTTGGAGCCTGCTGAGGCGTTCCTCAACTGTGTGTTTATTTCCATGTAGAAAATGGACACTGATGAGGAAAGTTATAAAATAAAATATTACAGCTTATAAAAAGAATCCATGTTGAAATTTAATGGCCCCTGTGAGCAGGCTCCACCCACAGGAATGGATCAATGCTATGGTCAGAGAGTGAATCGAGTCACTTTGAACTATGGACACTTCTGCTTTGAATCACTTGAGGACAAAGCATCTGGGAGGCGGAGGCAGGAGAATTCTACTGATTTTGAAACCAACCTAATACAATATAAATAAATATATATTTATTTATTTCAAGGTCCTAGTGTAAACAAACCCCACCTGAGTAGCTCATATCCATTAAAATTTCCCAAAGAAAGGACTTTTCCATAATCCTCTCCAAAAGAAAAATTAAGTGGAAAGGACTGGTTTTCATAGAAGATACACCTCTTAAAGATCAGCAAGATGCAATAATATCCATTTCAAACCATAAACATGTAAATAGAGCATCATGGTATTCCTTTGCATCGAGTAACTGACATGAACACTTGATAATGTTTCAGAGAACAGCTGCATCTAACTTAGGAATATCAACGGAAAACTCCTAAATGACATAGGGAAAAACAAACCCAGCCAGCTTCTTGTTTTTATCACCTGCTGCCATGCCTGCCCTGCTATATGGACTGTAACCCTAAGCAGAAATGAATTTTGTTCCCCTTCAGTTGCTTTTGGTTATGGTATTTTATCACATCAACAGAGAAGTAACTAACAACATGGAATGTGCAATAATTCTGGTAGTGATACTTCCTAGTCAATGGCAGAAAACCTCAAATTATTATTATTATCATTGTTGTTGTTGTTTGTTTTTTGAGGCAGGGTTTCTCTGTAGCTTTGGAGGCTGTCCTGGAACTCACTCTGTAGATCAGGCTGGCCTCAAACTCACAGAAATCTGCCTACCTCTGCCTCATGAGTGTTGGGATTAAAGGCGGTGGCAGTGTACAAATTACTCGTTTTCTGAGTTCTGTCAGGCTCGTGGGAGGAGCAATGTAACATCTTCTCCTTTGGGACTTTAACGTAATGTTGGCATGCAAAGGCCATGTGCCTTCCTAAGTATCTGTCATCAACTGTGAATACTCACTTCAGACTGTTGAGAGGGCGTCATGGGCTTATGACAGGAGGTAGAGAGGCTGAGCACACTTAGAGGTAAGCTGTACTTTGTGGCTCAGTTCTGTGACTTGGCTGGCACTGTGTCAGGCTTGTCAGCCATCACTGTGTCCTGGGTCAGCCACAGACCACACCTGAGCCAGAGTTTGGAGCTGGTCACCAGTCCTGCCAACCTCTAACACCTGCTTGTCTTGTCTCCTAGGCGTACGTGTACGAAATGGGCTCGAGCAGCTTTCTGTATCGTCTTGCAGGACACACAGATACAGTTACTGAAGTGGCCTTCAACCCAGCAGCTCCTCAGGTACAGTCTCCTGGTTTGAGCAGGGGCCTCTCCAGTTCATACCGGTTTTACATCACACTTAAAAGGTGGTCAGGTTTTATTTTGATGAAATATTATGGGATTTAAGAGTGCATGCAGCTGCGTCCAGGACCTGTAATCCTAGCATTCCAGAGATGGACGAAAGAGGATCAGGATCATGCATTTGTCAAATGTGTGGTGCTCTTTTAAATAAAGCTCTTTTGTTTTTTTTTTGTTTGTGGGGAAAGGGGTGGGGATCCATCATTTATTAGAGCTTCTTCTAGTTTCTTCTCTTTGATACCCATCTCTGATGGGTCTGGATTTCTAAACCATTTTCTTTTTGCTGAAAGAACTTCCAGGGAAGGAGTTTAGAGAGAATGTTTGTTGGAAACAAAATTCTTCCCTTTTGGTGTGTGTGTGTGTGTGTGTGTGTGTGTGTGTGTGTGTGTGCTGAGAATACTTTACTTTTCCTTAGAGAATTTCACAATGATAGTTTTCCCTCTCCCCGCCTTAACACCTGACATGGTTCACTTTGCTTGCATAGTTTCTGAGAATTGGCTCCAATTCTCACCATTTTTTCTTTGCAGGTAAAGTACATCTTCTTTCTGGCTTCTTTGGAGAATTTTTCTTTTTCTGACTTTCTTCATTTTGTAAATGCTGTTCCTAGCTGCCATTTTGTTAGTGTTTACCCTGCATGAGTTCTCCGAACTTCCTGACATTGCTGTAGGGAAATTCCCAGTCACTCTGTTCAAATCACAGCTTTTACTCCATTCTCTCCTGTGTCTAGTATTCCCATGACATATTTGGAGTCACACAGCTTATGTCTTCCCACACTCCTGGGCTTCTGTTCTAAGAGTCTTGACTTCCAGCATTTTATTTCCTGATATGCCTTGACTCCTGCCCTACTTGAACTAACTGCACATCTGTTCTTGCATGCTGACTGCCTTACTCAATGGAGCTCTTAGCATGCTAATCTTAGGTGTTTTTTTTTTTTTAAATTCAATTTATTTTAATTCCAATATCCCTGCCATGTGGAATCTGGTGTTGCTAAATCTTCTGAAACTACTTTTGGAGTTTTGTATGCCTTGTAATTTTTCTGTTGTTATGGTTTAGTTGTGTTATTTTTAAGGAACCATAGTGAAAGTCTTCTCATGGTGCACTGAGTCCCTGTAGTCCTGTGATCAGGTTTTCATCCTATGAGCCTGGGCTCTGGGCTCAGACCTCTCACAACTACATATGGACAGGACAGGTTAGCTGGGGGCTGAAGTTGCTGTGTCCCTTTCCTGGTCATTAAGCTCTAACAGGTACCCAGCAGGTGCAGCTGGTTTGCTCCCTGATGGCAGGCCTGTTGAGGACAAATGAATGCTCTTAAGGGTTTTAAGAAGAGCCCCCCCCAGCCCCAGTGGTTACCATGGAGATGGAGGTAAAGCTCACAGTACTGTGGGGCTTGTCCTGCTGAGCCTCTGCTATGTAGATAATGTATTATCCTGTTTTGGTAAGTTAATTAACACAAAACAGTAGTTCCCATATACCCACAGTTTTGGTTTTTGTAGCCTCAATTACCACAGATGATCCAAACACATTAGACAAGAAATTTCAGGAATAAGTAATTATGTCTTAAATTCTTTGTCATTTTTGAGTATTCTGGATTGTCTGTCTTACCCAGGATATTAGCCAGCCCTTTGTCCAGTGAACACCCCATGCTGTGTTCATCACCTGCTCACTGGATACTCATGCTTTATAGTTTGCCAGCTATGTGGAGGTTCCACAGTGTTCATTTTTTCGAGGGACCCTTGTCTGATTCCATAATGGCCCCAAAGTCCAAGAGTAGTGATGATAGGAGTTCAGAAGACCAGAGAGAAGACCTCCCTTTCAATGAAAAGGTGGTGTAAGTTCTTGACTCAAGGGGACAAAAGGCAGCACTTATGCTGACATTGCTAAGATCTATATAAGAACAGATTCCCTATCCATCGGATTGTGAAGAAGGAAAAAGAAATTTGTACTGGTTTTGTTGTTGTACCTCAGACTGCAGAATTTGTGGCCAAATGCTTAGTTAAGATGGAAAATGCACCCAATTATAGGGCTGTGTGCTATCTGTGGCTTTAAGCAGCCCCTAGAGGTCTTGGAACAGAGTCTGTGTGGACAGGGGGCTCTGGTACATGGTTTCCAGAGATCTTGGCCCTCAACAGCTCTGTGGAGATAATATTCGCACTGAAAACAGGCTGGGGACAGACAGTGAGGAGCCAGTCCCCCAGCTGGAAGGAAATGACATGTTAATTTCTTTATATGTAAAGTTGCTTTAGAGCATACCATGTAGGCATTTCTGTTGCTCTGAATGTAAACAGTGGTGCTTCTGAACTTTGGAGCAACTACTTGTGCCCCCCTCTTTTTTTCTTTATAGTAATTTAGCTTTTATTTCCCAATTGATATTAGCTTTGTTGACTTGGAGTGGGATCCTGGAAGTATGGGGGAATTGAGGACATGGAGGACAGTGTGTTGCACACAACCTCAGGGAGGACTGCTTTCTCCAACTCTAGGAAAATTATGTGTACCATAGGAAAGGGTGTTTTGTTCTGTTCTTGGAATCCATGGATTCTGTGGTCACAGGCCCTGACCTTGCCATTCAGCCAACACCCCTAGAGTCGTACCACAAGCTAGAATTCTATGTGTCTGGTATTTGCAAAGTGTCCTGTGTTACCTTGAGAAGGTTCTCCCTGTAGATGGTTGCCTTGGTATTGTACCCAGCATGTATCATTTCATTTCTTGTTTTATGTTTACCTTCTTCAATCTCAAACACCTACCAACCCTGCATATCTTGAGGAAAAGACTGATTATATCATTCTGCTTATAAATAATTTAGCAATATGGACAACTGATAAAAGATGAGACCCATTTTAAAGTAACTTTATCAAGAAACCAGTTATATACTCCTGGCCATAGTGTTAGTTCATAGTCTAGATTCCTCTTTTAGTCTTGTTGACACCTTTCCTAGGTCACCATTACCCAACTTGGAGATTCTCTGGGCTCTTGGTACACCTCTGCCTGCTATCTGTTGTTTTCCTTCATCCTTTCCTTCCCAGCAGCTGGAGATTGCTGGGAGTAGAATCCTTGTCTTATTATAGGATTGGCATTGTGTGTCTGGACTAGAACTGCATGGTGAATACATCTGTATCTTAAGGCTCTACAAGTCATGAGTCTATAGAAGTCATTGCTGTGTGTCCATATAGCGTGTTCAGTGGGAATGTTCCATGACCAAGCTATCTAGCATGTAAACTAAGCCATCTACACAGCTTGATTTATCCAAAGATATAAAAGGAAGCCAAGGATGTGTATTGCTACATCCTGGATCCTCAGTGAGACTTCAGATTGTGTTTGATTTGACCGAGACCACTCTCCGTGGCCCAACTGCAAGTGTTGGAATATTGCTTGCCTTAAAAAGACTACAATATATACTTTTTGTGTGATTGAGCTTGATCTTTATGGGAGGGTCATGAGGTCCATGTGTCCTAGCATATTCATGTTCAGAACAAGGCCAATTTCATTATTAGTTTCTCACGTTAACTGGGAGACCTCAGATATCTACAAATAGCCAGGTTTATTGTGGCCGCAGTAAGGTTCATAGAAACAATTGACATAATCTGGAAAATGTATTCTTGCAAATATTTAATAACTGATGCTTTCCAACCCTTAGAATGGAAGTGGAAATCTGGACCAACAGGGACTTAAACAACTGGAAAAGTGGTATTCTAAATGCAGTGGTGTTGTGCAGTTTTCATGGTAGATATTGGCCCTGGTGTCATGCTACAGTTGTTCAGAAAGCAAGTTTTATAGTTAGCAACCACAAAAGGTTTCCCTTTATGTGAGCAGTTATCCCAGAATGTCAAGTTTTACTCCCTTTGAGGATGGTTTTCTTATTGGCACAGAGGAGAACTTAATATTTTCCAGGGCGGAAATCTTACAAGTGTGCCGCAGCTTCTGGGCACACTGCTGTAAATCGATCCCTTAGTCGTGTGTGTAAGTTACTGGTCTTAATTCTTCTAAATTAAAGAACCTGGGAAGGGTTTGCTTGGGCTTGATGGGGACAAATACTGGTGCAGTGGCTCAGTACCTGCATTTCCTACTGCGGTGTACCAGACCCCTCCAACGTTACCTTTGTCCTCGTCTGTGGTCCTTTCCTTTTGCAGGATACTCACTTCACAGAATGCTGGATAGTGCTCAAGTGTGGGTGGTCATGAGCCCAGCAAACAGTCCATGACTTAGTCACTGACCTGAGCTTTAAAGCCAAGCTGCAGTTGGGTTGAACCCTATTAAGTTCATCAGGGCAACAGTGCAGCCTCATTTCATTGGATAAGGTAAACTACTGGGCGTTCTTTATTGCTTTTTAATTTTGTCTTTGGTTTTCTATGATTTATACGAGATCAGAAAAGAAGGGAGGAGGAGAATTTATGGCAGATGAGCCTAATTTCCCCCCATTGCTGAACTTAAGGACTTGGAATACTTCTTGGTATTCTTATATGGACCCAATGCTTTTTAATTGTTAGGCTAAAGAAAGTGTAGCAACAGACCTTTGAGTTTTTCAGAAAATTGTGACAAGGGAATGTGAGCTCTAAAATAGGCAGTACTACTTTCCACTTGAATGACTAGAAGTCATATTACATCATTGTATTTGGAGATTGCTCATCTCAGGGCTGAGGCCACAGAGGCCCCTGCAGGCCTGAGCTGGCACTGCTCCTTCCCTGTCACAGCAGCCTGTAGGTCAGCTCACTGTCTTACCTGTGGAAATTTCCTTACTTCACTTCTGAGTAAGTCATTGTTTTCTGTTTTTTTTTTAAAATCATACTTTAATTAGTTCAGAAGAGAGATTGAAAAATATTTAGGCTAAAATGTCATTATAATATAAATAATTCATATTTTATCTGTCTGACAAATATGTATGTCCAGATGTTAGGAGATAAGAAATTCTCAAAGTAGAAAATTGAAAGATAGGGTTCTCACAATAAAATAGAAGACTTAAGATGATCAAGGTTATAAATGAAGAGGGGTCATCACTACCAATCCTAGAGAAATAAGAAAATTACAGGTGAACATATGTGCCATATGTTCATATGTTCTATGAACTTATAAGCTATGTGCCATAACTTAGATAAATGAACACATTCCCAGAAAGATTCAAGATTCACCAAAATCAACTCAATAATAAACAGAAATTTAATAGATCTATAATAATTAAATAAACTGTATTAGTAATTTAGAATCTTCACTCCAAAAACCATTTAGCTAGAGTGAATTCTTGGATTGTTGTAATACCCAGCTCTGGAGTCAAGTCCTGGTTCCCCTACACTTTCCCTGCCTACCAAGGAGGAGGAGCATGCTCTGTCATTCTGTGAGACTGGGGTTACTCTGACCTCAACCAGAGGACACCCAAAGAACAGGAAATTATGACCAATATCTTTTATGACTATGGATGCAAAACTCCTCAATCAATTATAGTAAATCAGCTCAGCAATATATAAAGGATTATTGCTGTGTATTTCTATGAGCTACTTGAGTTTTCATAGAAATGCAGGGCTGATTTGACAAGGAAAATTAATATATAAAATGCATCACATCAGCCAAATAAAACAAAAAGGTTTTGTCTCAATAGATTCAGAGAAGTTATTTGGTAAAATTTTAAAACTTACCCCTGATACCTTCAACAGCATCAACAAACTGTGTAGGACCTGTGACCAGGCCCAAGAGGGCTTGGTCAGGGGTACCTCTTAATCAGGGTTTCTTCCCACAAAACTGGAACAGACCTTAACCCCATTAAAGTGATCCACACAAAACTCACAACTAATGTAATGATATCTCTTTCCGCCAGCTGCCTGGCTTCTGTCGCTGCTTTAGGGCCCCCAAAATGACACACAAAGTCTTATATTAGTTACAATGCTGCTGGCCAATGACTAGGATTTCTTATGTGCTAGCTCAGTCTTAATTATCAACCATAACTACTAATCTATATATTTTATAAAGACTTACCTTATCGAGGATGCCAGTGGCATGCATCTTCTCTTGCCAGGATCACATGGTGACTCCTCTTTACTATATTTCCCAGAATCCTCAACTCCTAGCCCCACTTATCTTGCTTTCCTATTGGCCAACAGTGCTTTATTTATTAACCAATAAGACAAACATATACATAGAAGGACTTACCCCATCATCTCCTCTTTTCTGTCTAAATAAAAAGAAGGGTTTTAACATTAGCATAGTAAAATATATAACAAAACAGTTATCAAGTAAGAACTATAGTTAGTATTAACATTTAGCATGATTTGAAGAAAATATTCTATTATCTATCCTATCTTTGTGAGTCTAAAGTCTTATATGTAGCTTATCTCTTATAATAACTAAAGAAAACAATAACCATAACTATCTGTCTTCAACTCCATCAAAGACCACAGAAAGATAATATATAAACTCTAGATCTGACAGAGACATCTTGCTACCTGGACAGTCACCCAAAGGTCATTTGTAACGTTGGGGCATTCATCTTCAGGCTATAGGCCACAGTGTGTATGGCAGACTTCTTTATGAAGCAGGAACCCTTCAGGACTGTCTTGTTTTACAAGTTCAGCAGTCACTTTCCTGTGGGTCCTGCATGTCCAGTTTATCAAACAGTCCAGGCAAGATAAGTTTCTTGCCCAAATGGCTAATCTTGCCATGTTGAAGGCAAACTCCATATTGAGTTTCTTTGATGTCCATCCTCCTTTCTGACGTAATTGGTGTTGTCAGGAGCAGTTGTGTCTCACTGTCATGAAAAACCCTAAACCATTTAAATGTCATATATTCTGTAGGCCTTTGAAAGGCTTGAAGAATATCTATCCATCTCAAATACATCTTTGTATATCTAGAAAACCTAACTAACCTAACTGTAGGTTTTGACTATTATAGCTGACTATATATATATACATATATATATGTATATATATATATTCCATATTTAATTATGCATTACATTTTAAAAGATCTATATAAACATAATACCTAAACAAGAGGAGAAATTTACATATAACAAAATTAACCTTAAATTTGTGTCAATAAATGAAAATCCATACCAATGTAAAGTATTAATTTCTATATCCTATTTCCATTTTTTCCTTTAAAAAGAGATTGACTGTGATCATTACCATTTATAACCAACCCCATTTAAATGAAAACAAACATTTATAAACAATATTTGGGAATTTGGGCATCGTTCATTCCAAACTACTTCCTGTTGGTTGGGGGCATGATAAAACACAGAAACCTGGCCAGGTCCTTGTTTTTATAGTCTGCAATACTGTAACGTCTCGGCTGTTTTAGATGTTGGATCACCAGGGACACTGTTTCAGGGAGTCTTGCTTCATGAAACCATATTAGTCTGGAAGGAATCCATAGCTTTACATTTTCTGTGGACACTCTTTTTCCAAGTAACCTGTCCTTATATTTAAATTTAGAAGTCAAAGCAATTTTAAAATGTGTAAGTTGGATTAATTCAGCAGCATTGATAATCAAATGTATTTTAGCAGCTGTAGCTCTTTCCTCGGCAATCAAACAATTTAAAGACAATAGCATAACATATAGATAGTATCTAGACTTTGTGAGTATTTTCTATCTTTACCTGGCTTTTTATTATTCTATTTCTTTTATTTCCTTTGTTTTTTCTTTTTTTCCCTGAGACAGGGTTTCTCTGTGGAAATCATCCTGCCTCTGCTTCTGGAGTGTTGGGATTAAAGATGTGCACCACCACTAATCTTTCTTTCTTTCTTTCTTTCTTTCTTTCTTTCTTTCTTTCTTTCTTTCTTTCTTTCTTTTTTCCTTTCTTTCTATTACTTTATCCTGTTTGTTTTCTCTCACAAGCCTATGTATATTTTTTAAACACATTGTAAACCTTTAGAGGTTTTACTTTTTCCCCTCTGAATCTGTCTTTACTGTATATGTTTATCTTTTTCTAGCCACTCGGTCTTTTATCTGCTAAACAACACTGCTAAAATTAAAGCGGCAGATGTTTTAGCCTCTCCTCTTTCCAAGATGGCAGGGGTACATTTACGGCCACAACTGAGAGTTGTGCTCACTGCCTTGGTCTGTGCTGCCATCAAGCAGCATGCTACTGGTTTGGAGATGTGGTCACTGTCACTGCCAGCTGCTCGAACACACCATTCAGTTGTTAGCAGGGCCTCTAAAATGAGCCCTGCCTTCCCCCCACCCCACCCCCTACCCCCTTATGCTGAGTCAGGAAACCTCCCTTAAGGGAGCCGCTGGAGTCTCTGCTTATATCTAGCAAACCAGAGACCACCCGAGAAAATGTTGCTACCAAGAAGTCATGCTTGTCTCGGTTCTTTTGCTTCTAAAATCGCTTTTTAAGCTTTTGTGAAGTTTTTATGTGGACGTTCGTAAAACCAAATGGGTGCCATTTGCACCGATAACTCTTTCCACAGCCGCCTGAGTTCTGCCGCCACATTAGGACCCCAAAATAACACAGAGAGATTAATATTGGGTACAATGCTGCTGGCCAATGACAAGGATTTCTTTTTTTCTTTCTTTCTTTTTTTTTTCTTTTTTTGTTTTTTTGAGACAGGGTTTCTTTGTGACTTTGGAGGCTGTCCTGGAACCAGCTCTTGTAGAGCAGGCTGGTCTCGAACTCACAGAGATCCGCCTGCCTCTGCCTCCTGAGTGCTAGGATTAAAGGCGTGTGCCACCAACGCCCGGCTATGACAAGGATTTCTTATATGCTAGCTCAGTCTTAATTATCAACCATAACTACTAATCTATATATTTTGTAAAGACTTATCAAGGATGCCAGTGGCATGCGTCCTCTCTTGCCAGGATCACATGGTGACTCCTCTTTACTACATTTCCCAGAATCCTCCTCAACTCCTAGCCCCACTTATCTTGCTTTCCTATTGGCCAACAGTGTTTTGTTTATCAACCAATAAGACAAACATATATACAGAAGGACTTCCCCCATCAGAGAAAGTCACTTAATGTTCGAAATGGAGACAGCTCATTTAACTACGTTGAAAATCAGAGCTAACAAGACACTGGGATCTGAGCTTCCAGGGGGCTTAGTGTGAAGCAAACCATGAACATGTGAGCAGGCCCAGTAAGGATGGGCCTGCCGAGTGTTATGAGCAAAGGTGACTACTGTGTAGGGAAGGCAGGAGATCAAAGTTGATGCAGACTCTGGGTTCAGAAACACTGCTGACCTCAACAGTGAGGGTGTGTGTGAGTGTGTATGTGAGTGTGTGTGTGTGTGTGTGTGTGTGTGTGTGTAAGTGGGGGTGTGTGTGGTCATGTGCTCCTTAAGCCTGTAATATTGTTTAGAGATGTAATACTCCTAGACATGGAAAATTTGGTGACAGGAGCATTTCTTTTCTTGGATTTGAAAAGGGAGGAATAAGGGAGGGAGCAGAAACAGTCCCCAGCACTCTATTCTTCCATCTTAGAACAGTCCTGCTGGATGAGCAACAAACCCTAGCAGTTTTGCACACAATGGAGCCAACTATGCAACATGAGTGGTCCAGGGATTCGTGAGTCAGATCTGTGCACAGCCGAGGTCCTGCACGGTCTTCTAAAACCACACTGTGTGACATGTGTAGGTGCAGAGCAGTAGAGGACCCTGGGGAGACTCTTCCTGAACAAACAGTTTTGCACATTATGAGGGATAAATGCCAGGCAGGTCTCCAGTGTCAGTCACTGGGCTCTGCTGCTGCCCTCTGCATGGCCCTTAGGTTTCTCCCAGGGGTCTTTAGGACTTTGTGCAGCACGTGGACACACAGAGGCAGGGCGACTGTTTGGATTTCATCTCTTGAGCCTTGGCCATGGAAGATGGTTCAGATTATGTTTAATGGTTGTTGATCTAATATCTGGCTGGCGAGGATATTTGTCCCTGATGGTCTGGCAAAGCTTTCAGGTCTGCAAACACTCATTGCTGTGGCCTCCGGCCCTGAGCACACTGTGGTCACACTGTAGGAATGTGACAGTTGGACCATAATTTTAGTTCTGCTCAATTTCTCTGTAAGTGATTTATAAACCCAACTTGAAAATTTATCTCAAATAAGTTGCAGCATTTTTGTTCTTCTCAGCACATAGGATTCCAGTTACACATCTAGTTCTATTATTGAACTTTGCTAATGAAGTTTGTGAATTATAAGAATGACAAGTATGCTTTACTCAAGGACAAGAAGAATGTGAAAGGAGAAGATGAAATAACAGGGTCCCACAGATAAAACCTCATTGCATAGACTTGTGCAAGTGTGGGTACCCTGTGCTCAGTGTGATCAAGAACAGGTGAAGAAAAGAATCAGAGCCGGAACTTAATTGATACAGTTTGGCTATGATAAAACAGTCTGTCTTTAATTGAAATCACTGAATATGTGGTAATTTATGGAAATACAACCTGCAATTACGAAAAACTGGTGGGGTTACTGCTTTATAACTCTAGAGACCTTATCTCTTGTTGGATTTTTTTCATTTTTCCAACTTTTAAAAAGAAATAATGCATACTATTTTGGGAAACAGAGTAAACATGCCAGGTGTGGCCATTAGGTCTGTAATTCCAGCTGCTCAGTGGCTGAGGCAGGAATTGAAGCCAGCCCCAATTAGCAAATTTCAAAAACTGAAGGCTACAGCTCAGAGGCAGACAGGGTCTATGTTCAACCCCCATCACAACACAGTCAATACATGGAGGGAGGTGTGCACAGACTGAAAGACAGACAGGAGAGAAACAGAGGGGGAGAGGAGGCAGAAAAACACAAGGAAAAAACATGACAACTCTGAGGCACTGAGCCTTCCCCCAGTGGCCACTATGGAAGCTCTCTGGATTTCTTTCTGAGTGTGTGTGTGTGTGTGTGTGTGTGTGTGTGTGTGTGTGTGTGTGTGTGTGTGTTTATACTTACACACATTCACAGGAGAGAAAATAAGATTCAGCCACAAATACCATTTATTACTCTTGTTTCCACCTAATATCTTCAAATTTAATTTTGAATGATCATGGGGTGTAATCATATAGAAATGAAGTTCATTTTTATATATTGATCGTTGTGGTCTGGCTGGACTTGTTTATTACGTATAATCATTTTTGACTGATTCTTTCTTTATGTACATATGATTCTATCATTTGAAAGTAAGTTTCAAGTCTCCCCACTCCAGATGAGTTATATTTCTCTTTATTTATTTCCAGTTATAAGAGCAGCTGTCTTTGTTGTGTTCCTGATTTTAGTAGACATTTCCAGGACTTTGCCTAAGTTGTGGGTTTTGCATGCCTGGCCTGGTAGTGTGCAGGGAAGACCACTTTATTGCTAGTCTATTTGGTGTTTTTATAATCACGAGAAGGTTTAATTTGTGTGTAATGTTTTTTGTCCTGTTGAGATGATTATGCGGTCTGTGCTTTACTTAGTTTTATACTGTATCAGATAAACTTTTTTCTTTCTTGATTTTCTTTTTCTTAATTTGTGGTGGTTTGAGAACAACCCTGTGTATGTTTGAATTCTTGGTCTCTAGTTGGTGGCACTGTTTGGGAAAGACTTGGAAGCATTGCTAGAGGAGGTGTGTCACCGGAAGGCTTTGAGGTCTCTAGAGAGTGGTGCCATTCTCTTTGTGCTTTGAAGTTTGAGAAATGAGTTCTCAACTATGCCTTTGTTCCCCCCATCATGGACTTTAACCTCTGAACACTGCACACTAATCAAATGTTTTCTTTTGTAAGTTACCTTAGTCATGGTGTTTTATCACAGCAAATAGAAAAGTAATTAATACAACTTTCCATCAACTTTACATTCCTGGTAAGCACTACTTGGTCACTGTGTATATTCCTTTCAAGGACATCCAACTTTCTGACATCATATCATGATGTCATCTTCAAAAGTGTTGGGCTGTGTTCATCTCTTTCTCTCCCTGGACACTTATGTGGCTGACAGTGAGTGCCATAGCTACTTACATTCAGAATCCATTTGTTTATTTCATGTTCACTAAATGAAAAATGCAGACACAGCAAAGGACAACCTCAGTGACTATACACACGTTCTAGTTCTACACGTCCATGTTGTCCCCTGTTGATTTGGCCCTGAGGTTCCATTTCTTTTCAGCTTGCAGGGCAGTCACTACAACCTCACGCTCACTAGTGCTACCATGCATTCCTCTAGTCCTGTAATGTTGCCATAGAAACAGGACAATAGTCAGAGCTGAACCAAGCCAGGGATTCAGAAAGCAGGGAAGCTTGCCCAAGATGCCCATGGAGCAATGACTCAAAGATATTTCCAGAGCATGGTTAGCAGTGAATGAGTGGTGCTAATGAAGTTTAGGAAGTGGTTCCTATATTCACATCAGCTCATCACATGGAAACCAACCCTTCCCCAAGTCTGAAGTTGGGAGGTCAGAGATCTAGCACCTCTAACTGAGGAGCTATTGGCAACTGATAGCTACTGGGAGATGGAGAGTCAGCTCCCTTTATGGCTGCAGCTCCTGGAAGGTCAACCGTGCTTTAGTGGATGGCCACGTGTTCAAGAGTATGTGGGCAGCACTTGAGGATTTTGTTTTTGTTTTTTAAAATTGTTTGGGCATAGAAGTAGGGGTGTATCTGAAAGGAGTTGGGAAAGAAGAATAAATGTAATCAAGATACATTATATAAAATTCTCAAAGAACTAATAAAATGCAGAAGAAAGAGGAAGAGAAAAAGGAACCAAAGTAAATGGAAGGCCATCATCTCTGCTCCGTCTCTAGAGACTTCAGACCCTAGGAAGGGTCATTGCTTTTCTATCTCATGTTTCCCTTCTCCTGTAATAGATCATTTCATTCTTCAGTGATATTTTGAAGTTTCATTTGGTATTTTGAAGTTACATATTATATCTGATAATGTCTTTTTTATTTTGTCATCTCACACAAATGGAAGTTTGATTTGTTGTAAATATTACATTTCTATAAACTTACTATCAACACTTTGAAAATCTCATTCACTTTTGGCATCTAAGCTGTGTCATTTTCTGTCCTTTAAAAATTGCTTCCTAAGCATTGCCTTTATTTTTGTCTTCTGAATTCTGTGGGATACAGTTTGGAACCTCTTGAAGGATCATCCATAGGTCTTAACTGATCCTTCTATTTTTAAAATAAGTTGTCTTTCCAAGCCGAACCAGAAGGTAAATAAGCCTAAACACCAAACATTTACCACAACTCTCCGCCTTTCATTAATAAGCATGTGGAGTTCCTGTTATTGCTAGTTATTGCTTAGATTCTCCTGGACACTTGAAGAGGGTAACCATGCTTGCTACAATTTCACTGATACCACGTAAGAAAGCAAAAGTTCATTAATGTCAGTCTGAAAGATTGTCAATCCAGAAAGCTACTCATAGACTGATGAGGAGAACTGATATAAATCAGCCAGATCTCCCACATCCTTCCCCAGAGTCTAGTCCCACGAGTCTTCCTGACTGGCCCCATCCATTCCTTTTCCCCAACCTGTCATAGCTAGCTCAGATCCCACACCCAGTGCACTAGCTTTGTCTGGCTACCCTTGCCTACACCACAACCAACTTGCATACGAAAAACCCGCAGCCATCATCATCCTAAAGAAAGCTTGAAGCGATCCCACTAAAGTTGGAATAAGATAAGGATGTTTACTATTCCCACTCTTTCTAATGTTGTACTTAAGTACTAGTTGGGGCAACAAGGCAAGGAAAAATTCATAGGATACAAGTAGGGAAAGATAGTCAAACTATCCCTATTTTTAGATGACATGATACTGTTCATTAGCGATCCTAAAAATTCTACCACAAAACTTCTATAAAAAATAAACAAATTCAGCAATGTGGCAGGGTACAGAATAAACTTGAACAAATAAATAGCTTTTCCATACCCCAACAACAAGCATACAGAGAAAGAGATTATGGATACAATCTGATTTACAATAGCCTAAAAGAAAGAAAGTATCCGAGAAATGGATGAGATGCTTCTGGGCTGGTGGAGCAGGCACCTGGGCTCCCACGTTCTCTGTCCACTGAAGACACTTGGGGGCTGAGGCAGACGGAGGAAGGCACTGACCTTGCCATCTGCCCCTTCTTCTATGCAGTCAAGTCAGTGGACAGGCGGCAGATTGCTTGCCAGTGTGGCCTAGTCCTGAATAGAGAAGGGGCAATGTCTCAGAGAAGGAGAGATTCAGGAGGCAGAAGAAAAGTCCGGAAGGTGACTGCACTTTGTCACATCAGACAATTCAATTAGACAAGGAAAGGGAACACCCAGCCCAAGGGTTCCTGTCTTCCTGACCCTGTCATAGTCTTAGGCCAGAAAAAAATGGCAGCTTGCTCTTGTGTGAGTCCCCTGTGGTCCAGGAGCATTGGCTTCTTGACAGGTCCCAGGTCACCAGAGTGATCACCAAACACTCCAGGTTTTACTAATGAACCGGCAAACTCCACTTTTCAAGTGGAGCTCCATTCTGAGTAAACTTGACTTTGGCAGGAATGGGGGATGACACACTGTTCACCTGCTCCCTTTTGCATTGTTGCTCTCTTCTTCAAGTCACTTGCTTCTTAAGTTATATATGAAAACATGGAGTTGTAAATCCAAGTTACAATATTAATTTTTTGATGCTAATAATTTTTTAGTAATGTCTTCATCTCCTAAAAATTGTTACTGAAGGCCTGGAGGAATGGCTCCATGTTTAAGAATTCTGATTGCCCTTCAAGAGGACTTGGATTCAATTCCCAGCACCTACATAATGGCGCACAACCATCTGTAACTCCAGTCCCAGGGAATCAGACACCTTCTTGTGGCCTCCATGGCACTGAGTGCACAAGGTACACAGACATACATGCAGGAAAAATACCCATACACACAAAAATAAAGTCTCAAAAATTATAGAGTTCTATCACTGTAGAATTAATTTAATAGTTGCTCATATGTTTCCCTCTGTTGAGACCTTTATCCTCATGTGGCTTTGAGTTCACCTGTAAAGTCCTTTACTCCACTTGTAAGTGGAGTAAAAAATACTCCAGCATTTCTTACAGTATAGGTCTGCTGATAATGAGCTCCCTTGGCCTTTCCTTACCTGGGAAGTCTCAATATCCCCACCATGACTGCAGTGTTTACCAGATGCAGGATTCTCAGTTATCAGGGACCTTTTCCTTTAATTGCTTTAGTCTATCAACCACAGAGGGTATCCTGGTTGGTGAGCCACTTTTCTTCTGCTGACTAGGATTCAACCTGGTTTTAGCTTTTGAGATTGACTACATCGTGAATGAGTGAGGATCTCTTTCAGTCCATCTTGGGAGCTTGTTGAGCACAGATGTTTATATATCCTTTATCAATTTGTGTAATCTTTTTGACATTATTTCTTTAAATATTCTCCCCGATTCTTTTGCTCTTGTCCCGAGATTCCTGCAGGCACATGCTGGTCTGCTTGACAATGTCCCATGGGTCCTGTGGCCTCCATTTTTGTTGACTTTTTGTGGAAATAAAATCTTGTCACCCAGGCTGCCCTGAAACTCAGAATCCTAAGGTCAAAGCATTTCAGATTCTAAAGCATCGGTGGAATGTGCCTTGGACTAATGAAGTAGATGTATCATACTATTGCAGCAGATTTTACTAAATGAGTTTTGCTCTTTGATCTGAAACATGGCAAATAATGTGTAAACTTTGTGACCAGTTTCTTCTTTGGTTACTCAATCAGTGAAAACCAGGGAGTCATAATGTGGTGCTCTACTTTGTATTGCAGCTCACCACTGCCACCTTGGATGGGAAACTTCAGCTGTTTGTGGTTGAGTGACTTCTGACCTGCTGGTAAGAATACGGGAAGACATGAGAGAAAGAATCCATGGCTTAGCCATTGAGGCACACGGGGCAGGTTTTGTAGGGGCCCTTGTTGGCTTCCCCTTCTGTAGGACTCTGAGATTCCCTCTTCTTAAGAAATCCCCCATAGAAACAGTGGAAACGATGGCCCATCTGCCAGCCAGCATCTGTTTCATGATAGTGCCTAGAGAGGAGGTAGAGAGGGATAGAGAAGAGAGGGCGGAGGCATGAAGCATCACTGGACACTACAGAAGCTAGCTCAGCTTCTCCTGTACTCTATGGCTTTTTGCCTCACACCTGCCACTGTGGTGGCTGCACTTGAGGTTGCAAGGTGTCAAGGAGCCACGGCCCTGGGCTATCTACCTTCGATGTCCCTCTTTGGTCTTCAAGATGAACAAGGCCCAGGGGACAGAAGATGGACAGCCGTGCTCAAGTCTGGTCTTCTCTGTCCCTAATGAGAGGTTCCTATGATTGCTTTGGTATTTGAAAGATAAAATGATTCATATTCTGGGGAATATGTCATGGGTTTGCTCAACATTGGCACATCCATGTGTTTGAAAACATCAAAGCAAGAATGTGGTTGTGGTCCCAAGGCTGGCCACAGAGGGATTTGGCCCAGACCTTCTGGAATAAGCAATTTTTTGTTCATTTTTCCCATTCCCCAAAAAGCTTTCTTTGCAGATGTGGGTCTCATTCTTTTCACCCAGTTTAAACAGACTACTTTGCATTCCAGGCCCGTTTTGGGAGGGAGCTGGCCTTTCGTATGCTATGCATATAACAGGTGGCTAGTGGAGAAAAGACAAAGTGTGTGTGCAGGTACAGGTGTCTGTGGGTCTTGTGGGCACATAGGTCACAAGCCACAGCTTCCCCCCCTCCAGAAGCTCATTCTTGATATCATGATGAAGCTGAACTATTGGCATGTTGGTGCCTGACCACAGAAATCTCTCATTTGAATGTATTCTTCAAAAGACAAAAAAAAGGAGTGACCCTAAAACCATGCTTTCACTCCCCTTATTCTTTTCTCTTTCATGTCTTTTATTTTCTTTGTTATTACTGACCAAAGTTTACTCATATTCTAATTAGGACCAAATTCCTTTGGTTTGTCTCTTCTGTGTAAGTTCCCCCATTATTATGCTGTGGCATTAGCTTCACAGTGCTCTGCATTCTGAGCTTGTGGGAGCTGCCAGCACCAGAGAGGTTGAGAAAGCTCCATAAGCCATGGGAGATTTTTCATTTTTCCAGATGAGTAGGTGACAGGTTATGGTAGCCATTGAGGCTCTTAGTCCCTAGGGGCATGAGGCCTCAAGTTATCTCCCACTTACTGATACCTAATTCTTACTAATCTACTACTGCATGCACTTGAGTTTGTAAAGTGCATGCTTAAAAATTTATAGTTCAGCTCCCCCTTTTATCTTGTTCATGAGGACATCATAGATTCCAGAAGGACAAGAGCTCAATGGAAATAGCGTAGGTAGCTTAGAAGAGAAATGATACAAGTTTGGCCAACCGTCCGAAGGGGTTATCTGCAGTTTTTGAAGTTGATCAGAAAACTAAACATGAGTGGAAGAGATGGTCCCTCATGTGGAGACAACCAAAGCAAGAAGGCAGTGAAACTGACAATGAAGACAGGGACAAGATGGCTGTACCTGGGCCTAGAACCAGGGATTCTGGGGAGGGCATATAGGCATCTTGCACTGATTATTTTATGACTCTTGATTTTTTAAAAAAGTTACACACATAGAAATGTTGTATTCCCCCTTTGGATCTTTCTAAACATGAACCAAGGGGACCTGGCACTCATTGTACTGGCACTGTGCAGCCTCCCAGACAGTCCCACCCAGGTGGGCACCAGTTAGTCAACAGTGTATAGAGGGCTGGGTCAGAAAACATCTTTCTCATGAGGGCAAGCAGCTCTTCTGTCCTTTGCCTGGCATGTTGGGTGGGATCAGAGATGACAAGTCACAACCCAAGAGTCTGCACATATGATTGTAGTGTCCCACAGGGAACAGCCGTGATGCCTACAGAGCCTGGACCTTTGCAGTCACAAGGCCTGTTGCCATTTGAATTATGACAGGAGCTGTTTACAAGAGGGACTTCAAGTTGAGTTGCTATGTGCCAGCGCTGCAACAGCTGGGACTCCACTCCCTCAATGGAGTAGTGTGCCTAAGACCCCGCCTTCCCCAGCCTTTTTGAGGACTTGATTTCCTGGAGGAGCCACCCACCACTTCAGACTGGTGTCAAGGACCACTGCTTTGATTTTTCTCTAAGAGTACAAAAGAGGAGGTGCTGATTAGTGTAAATTCTGGAAGAAAGGTATTAAGAGAAAATAAAATGTATTGATGCAAATTTAAATGACTGAGTTAGTATCTATCTTCCCCAAATACTTAAACACTATTTCAACTTCCAATTAGGCAACGACCACCTCTTTTTCACTCAACTTTGTTCAAATATCATGCAGATAATCTTGTGGTTTGAATCTGAAGTATGTCCACAATTTGAATACTTGTCCCCAGTTGGAAGCACTAATTGGGAGGAATGTAAAACCTTTAGGAGATAGGGGTTGGCTTTTTGGTTACTAGGGTCAATGTGCTGGCTAGTTCTATGTCAACTTGACACAAGCTAGAGTTATCTGAAAGGAGGGAACCTCAGTTGACAAGATGCCCTCATATGATCCAGCTGTGAGGCATTTTCTTAATTTGTGATCAAAAGGGGAGAGCCAAGCCCATTGTGTGAGGTGCCATCCCTGAGCTGGTGGTCCTGAGTTCTATAAGAAAGCAGGCTGAGCAAGCCATGGAGAGCAAGCTGATAAGCAGCACCCCTCCCTGGCTTCTGCATCAGCTCCTGCCTCCAGCTTCCTGCCCTGTGGGAGTTCCTGCTCTCACTGCTTTTGATGATGAACTGTGAGCAAAATAAATGCTTCCCTCCACAGGGTGCTTTTGTCACAACACTAGGAACCCTAACTAAGACAGTCAGACTTCTAGGCCCTAGAGTGAACACTTTGCATCATAACACTAGTAACCCCAACTAAGACAGACAGACTTCTACAACCTAGAGTGAACACTTTCCATCACAACACTAGTAACCCCAACTAAGACAGTAGACTTCTAAGCCCTAGAGGAACACTTTCCATCTCAACAGTAACCCCAGCTAAGACAGCCAGACTTTTAGACCCCAGAGTGAACACTTCGTTGCTGAGCCTGTGTGACCAAAAGACCATTGTTTCCACATTTTCTGAATGTCCACTTACTGGGTTGCATTTCAGAAAACACTACTTTTTTCTGATTTTTTTCTTTTGCCTCAACAATTTCAAATGTGAGCTTACTCAGGAATTCCCTGGAGCATGTCCAGAGCCTTTGTATGCATTGTCCTTTGTGTTAGGCAGCAAGTGTGACTGGAAACAGAGAAAACAAGTGGCTTTTATAGGGGGTTGAGTGAGCTACAGAGTGCAGTAAACTGCAGAAGCGGACTACTATCTGTCTGGTCTGTGCAAGATGTGCCTTTTGCATCCTTGTCTTTGTATGGCAGTTGCCAGTGCTGAACACTCATCACAAACTGCCATGAAACCAACTGTCTTACAAGTTGAAGCTTTTGAAACAATACAAGTTGTAGTCAAACTCGTCCACTAGTCGACCAGAAGTCTGCAGCCTATGCTTTCGCTCCTGTCACCTGAAGCTAAGGTGGTCTTCGGCATGGGTTAAGAAGTCACAAGAAAATAGGAAGAGTAGATGTTTGGGGAATGGGCAGGAGCTTTCCTGGTCCTTTATTTTGCCATGGCCCCTGAAGGAGGGCCCCATACCCCGTCCTACCCTAGATAAACTCTGTCATGGACTGATTCTGGGGCAACCTTCCATGTCTGGTTGTGCTCTGGCTTCTCTGCCTAGTGCCTTATAAACTGTGAATCCAGCTGAACTGCTAGGTTACAGCTGGCCCAGGCTTACACTGCTCTCTCCCCAGTAGCTACAGTAAAATTGGTAGGGCTCCCTGTAGCAGGCATCCAGGGATGCCCTCAAGGACACTGAACCAGTGAGGTGTCATCAGAGTCCCAGTACTGGATTCTTGGGACAGTTCAGGTGAACACTCTAGGTGAGACCCATCACCTATCCCCTGTAGCCAGCTGTTATCCATAACCAAAGCTATACCTCAGAGCCCTCCCGAGGCCCAGCCCTAGTTTTAGTCTGTGTCACCCTCCAACAGATTATCATATGGGCATGTCTCTGGAACATTTTCACAAGTAATGATTGATGTGTCAGGCCCAGCCCACTATGGCCAGGGATACTCCAGTGGGCCTGGGTTTTATAAGAAAGAAAGATGAGCAAGCCTTGAGCAGCAAGCCAGTTATCAGTTCCTCCATAGTTCCTGCTTCTGCTCATGCTTGAGTTCCAACACTGACTCCCCTAAATGATGGACTGTGTCAGAACATAGAACCCAAACAAGCCCTTTCCTCCCTTTTTATTTAACATTTAGTATTTTATCACAGCAACAGAGAAGCGAACTGCAACAAAGACCAAGTGGTATACAGTTCAAACATCAGCTAATTATAAAGGCAAAACGTGTAAATTTGAAGCAAATTCCACCTTTGGAAAGGTTCATTTGGTTTCCCGTGCATGTAGAGTTGATGCTATGATTCAGGTCCTGACGAAGAAGAGAGTAAAGGACCATCTGAGTGTTCTTCTGGAAGTTTCTCTGTTGTTTTGAAATACAAAGTTTTCATAGTTCAATTCTAATAAAAATCTTTTCACACCATTATAGAAATGCTAACTGTCCATATTCATGACCGGAGAGCAGTTGGATTCATTGATCTACACCCTCCTTCTTAAGGAGATCATTTCTGCAGTTTTTTTGTTTTTGTTTTTGTTTTTTTTTAATGAGGGCAGGGCACTAGGCCATCAGAGATCACCCTAGCAATTCCTCTGCTGTCTGTGGTAATTTCTCAGACACAGAATGCTGCTTAATTAGTGCAGGTCAACAGTAGGTCCACTAAAAATCTGGAGCTGAGAAATTTTGGCATCCAATTATGTATGAAGCATAGGGTTGAATAATTTTGTCTTCAGGGACAGGCTAAAGAGGCTAAAGGCTTCTTTTGAAACCTAAAAAGGACCCTAGCTTGGCATTTTGAGATCTTCCCAATACTTTGTGTTTTACTTCTTCCCACAATTATAGAACACAAAGACTAAAGGAACAAGCTTCCCCTCTGCACCTATAGTCAGTCCCAACTCTCTGGTGTTACCTAGAGGTGTCTGTCTGCACCCAGGCCTTGACCCAGCCCACCCACAAAACACCCCTCTCCCCAGGAGGCCGGATCCTGAGCTGTGGGATCCTCTACCCCCTGATCATAATGCTAAGCAACAGGACTTGTTTCTACTCCCTGGACATCCAGGCCTTTCTGTAGCTTGTTAGCTCATGTCCTTCCACTTCTCAGAAGGATATGTCTGCCCCCGCCCCGGCCCCCAACACAAACCTGCAAAGACTGCCGTACTGTCCACTGCAGCACCCTTCAGCAGCCTCTCAGTCTGGGACTGGATTTTCTCTCAGCTTCCCACCAGCCTGTGAACCCTAGAAAGACTCCTATGTCATGGAGCATGCCAGCTGGGGCTCATGCTGAGCTTCCTCCCCACAGTGCCTCTTCATGCCCAGAGAACAGCCAGAACCCTTGTCTGCTTCGTCGTGTCAGTTATAGAGCCAGTTCCCTAAGAACTCGCATCTCACTGAGAAACTGCCCACCTGCCGAGCACTTCCTTGATTCCACCCAAAGGAAGAGGGTCTGGGCTCTGGCCATCACCTTCAGCTGCCAGATTCCATGGGACCACCTGCAGCCAGAGCTGCCAGACTCCCGCAGTGAGGGGACACCCAGAACTGGGCAGGTGCTCCCACTGACGCAAAGCCTGTCCACACATTTCACAATTCTGTGTCATCCTGGAGTTCTAGACTAGTCCAGAGGAAGTGTTCCATGACAGTGACTGGCCTTGTTTTTAGTTTTCCATTTGTAGTGATTGATAGTATCATCCAGGATTTATATCATGTAAGAAGCCTGTCATTTCATACTCACTACTCATTCAGTTCTCCCCAAACCCTGACTTATCAATTATTAATCCCATTTCATGGTCACAGAGACTGAAGCTTTTCCTTATGGGCTAGTTGTTAATGCTGGGCCAGAAATTGCTCTTCAGAAGTGGGGCCCAGGGACCGGGCTCATGATCACTGCTTAGCCAGGAAGGTCTAGGGAAGCCTCCCAAGCATTAATGGACTCTGCCGCAGAGAGAGACTGAAGGCCAGAGGAGACCTTTCTTCTTCAAGAAAGATGCAAGCAACTGAGTTAGAAGACTTAAGAAATGTATCTACAGCTGTCATTCATAGGGGACCTGGCAACCTTGGTGGTTTCCTCTTATCCAAGAATGAATGTGTGGGCATTTACTATAAGACAATACTTGTAGATGAAAGTTTCTGTCCCCCTAAGAGAGACATACATGGTCCCCTGGAGAAGGGGAAAGGGTCAGGATCCCCTGAGCAAATTGAGAGCATGGGAAGGGGGGGAGGGAGCTACGAGAATGAGAAGGGAAGAAGAGGAAGGGTGCAGAGGTCATGAGGGAGCAGAAAGGTTGAGTCAGGGGAAGAATAGAAGAAAGGATATGTGATAGGTAGGGTTTTAGTTGGGGGTGGCAGGGGAGGATGGGAGGGAGAAGGGAACTGGGATTGTCATGTAAAACAATCTTGTTTCTAATTCAAATAAAAAATGATAAAAAAGAAAGTTTCTGTCCTGCCACCCTTCAGCCCCAAATAAGCACATAGAGACATATTAATTACTAAACTGTTGGTTGATATTTCAAGCTTCTTATTGGCTAGCTCTGTCTTAATTATTAGCACATTTCTATTAATCTATGTATTGCTGTATTCTAACCTCTGTGGACCTGATGCAATGTGTACCTTCTGATGGTGGGGAGAGGACACTGCTCTTCTGAAGTCCAAAGGTCATTGGCTCAATAGCACAATCACACTCTTAAAACCAGAAGGAACCATTGTTATTATAACATATTCTGAAAGTATATAACATGAGCAGGAATACTCTATCAGCTCATAGTGAACATTGAAGTTAAGAAGCTCTTCTGGCTTGAAGTTGTATGCTAGCCTCTGCTGACTTCCATGTATATAGCTTGAGCCAATTGCAGCAGAGATGGCTTAGTGAGACTTAGGGAGGATTAGCCTCAGAGATATCCCAAATGGCCAGAATCCATCCCCATCCTCAGATGTCTTTGAGAGTGGCCTTGACGTATGGGTCCAATGAAGATACCATGTTCCACGAGAAGGTGACACTGACCCAGGGACACTGAAAATCCTGTCATCTCCCAAGGTATCTCCAAACACTGAGGGTGAAGAGTTCCAGGGTGGCCATATAGAATGAGGTAGGATCTAAGCACCTTCCATGAATTGAGTGAGCTGGGACCCCAAAGTACATTGCTTACTAGCTCATGGTGAGGACCAAGGACTTGTGGGTGACCCTGCTTAGACATCCTTTGGTGGAGGCAGTGAGAAGACACAGTACTAATGACTCAGGCACTAGGAGTCAGTGAGCAGCAGGGCATGCTTCAGATTCCTTTATTAAGGAAGTTGGACCTACCTCTATACCACCTCCCAAGGTCCTATTGGCCCAGGTGGCTGGTTCTGTTGCATTGTCCTTTCCTCATTGGTGTGTCTGGTCAGGTGTCTCTTAGTCAGCAGTCTCTATGCATAGAGGCAGGCTTGGCTCAGGCAGGAAGTGCCTGCTGAGTATGCTCATGCCAGCTGGCCGCTTGGGTAGGCTGGCTGCAGCTTCTCCTACACCAAGGGGTGTCATAGACAACACTCACCGTGGATAATGAGGCTGGCATCAGAGCACCTGGCTCAGAAGTACATAGAACGGCACACTGCAGAGAATTAGGTGGTATACAAGGATGGGTAGTTTTGGCCAAAGGAACTGTGGCACATGTGAGGACTACATGGAACAGTGTGGCAGTAGGAGGAACCAGGGAGGATGGTGGACATATACCACTGTCATACATGGAAGTGGCCAGAGGAAAGAGGCCAGCAGAACAGGACAGAGGAAGGGGGGGAGAGGAAATGTCTGTTGTGGATTGTAAATGTCTGCTGTATGTTCACATGTTGACGGCTTGGTCTCAAGCATCAGTGCTCAGAGGTGGGGCCTCTGAGAAAATTAGCAGATCAGAAGGGCTGTGACCCCATCAGTGGGTTAATTCTGGCTTAGTGGGGTGTTGGGAGGAAGTAGGTCATGAGGGGTGTAAATTTTAAAGTGATATTTTGGCATCAGGGTGCGATGTCTCTCCTGAACCTCTTCCCATCTCTCTCTCCCACTCCCCATTCCTCCCTCTCTCTTCCTCCTCCCTCCTCCTGTGTCTCATGTGTCTTTCCTGGCCACTATGAGGTGAGTGTCTTTGCTCCGCCATGCACTTCCCCATGATGTCTGCCTCACCTCAGGCCCCCAAACAATGGAGTCAATGGACCATGTACCGAAATCTCTGAAAACACGAGCCACACTTACCTTTTCTCCTTTAAGTCGATCTCCTCAAGGTGATTGGTCACAGGGCTGGGAAGCTGATTGGCATAAAGATATGCAGAGAGACCCAAGAGAGAAAAGGGGTGTAGATAAAGAGGATCATTGAATCATAGTTGTCCTGCCTGGAACAGACATAGGACCCAAGTAGTGATGGCCCATTCATGTGTCATACAGCTGGAGAATGACAAATAATATGCAAGAGAGAACGTCTATTGCATCATCTTTGCAGAATAACGTCAGAATCAGCATGTGTGTGTGTGCGCGCGTGCGCGCGTGTGTGCACGTGTACATGTGTGCGGGCTTGTGTGTGTATGTGTGTGTGCGTGTACGTGTGCGTGCACGTGTGTGTGTGTGTGTGTGTGTGTGTGTGTGTGTGTGTGTGTGTGTGTGTGTGTGTGTGTGTGTGTGTAGGGGTGGTCCTCATAGGTACAGAGCGAGATGGGTACTCCTACTCCCAAGCAACCCCACTGTGCATTTCCTGATGTGCACATGAAACTTGTGGAATTCCAAGTTTCTAAATACCCCAGTTCTAGGCTCCTCTCTTGATGGTGTCAGCCTTTCACTTCTTGAGCTGATTCTGGCATTCAGATCTTGACTGGAGTCACCTCAGAGCTCTGTTGCTCCAGGCAGCCGGCTTTCATCAGTTACTCGCAAGTGGACACAGCCTGGCTCTGTGGTGTTTCCTAGTGTCTTCCCTCAGCTGTGTGGCATCAACAAAGTCCCCTTTCATTTCAGAGGGTCACCGTCTGCCAGCCCTTGAGTGAGGGTGCATTGCTGTTACTTGCCAGAGGAGGCCCAGTCACCACGTGAAAGCCTTAGTCTTGTGACAGAAAGCGGCACTGTGGGCTTCTCAGTGTGACCCTATAAATGTGGATGTTGGAGGACATGGGGACGACTCTGGACCCTGATCACACACTTCAGTACTTGCCTGCTCAGACGCTCTGGGAATGGTGTAATCGAGCTCCCACAGTCGCAGCTGTGCTCCCTGTTTGGGCTGAAAGACCAAACAGGAGGCCTGAGACACTGAGAGGTTTCCATTTGTGTGAGAATGGGGTATGGGAAGCTCACGGAAGCCTTTCTGCCTCAGTCACCAGAACAGAATAGAATTAAGGTCAACACTTATCTTCTCCTTTGTGTTTTGCCAGAAAAATCTGTCTTCATTATGAGAGGCTTAGCTTCTTCCTTCTTCCTGAGGGATATTTAAAAAAAAAAAAATCTTTGTTTTTATGTGGGGTGTCAGGTTCCCTGGAACTGGAATTATAGGCAACTGTGAGCTGCCATGTGGGTGCAGGGAATTGAACCCAGGTTCTTTTAGAAGAACAGTCAGTGCTCTTTACTGAGCCATCTCTCTAGCTCCACCGTGAGGGATTTTTATTTCAAGATGGAATGAGCAGTAAAGCTGGTTAGTTTATACATTTGTGGGAATAAAAGCTAAAACATTGTTATTTTTAACTTAAAATATTTTTTCTTTACATTGTAAATCATTTTTTGAGAGTATAATATAATTACATCATTTTCCATTCCCTTTCTTCCTTCCAACTCCCATAAGATGGTCAGTGGTTGTGCCGCAACTTTAATCCCAGCACTTGGGAGGCAGAGGCAGGTGGACCCCTGTGAGTTTGAGGCCAGCCTGGTCTATGTGCCAGGACAGGCTCCAAAGCTACAGAGAGAAACCTGTCTCAGGGGAAAAACCCAAACCAAACTCTCCCATATACTCCTCCTTGCTTTCCTCAAATTCATGCCCCCCTCCTCCCTCCCTCCCTCCCTCCCTCCCTCCCTCCCTCCCTCCTCCTCTCTCCCTCCCTACCTCTCTCTCTTTCTCTCTCTCTCTCTCTCTCATCACACACACACACACACACACACACACACACACACACACACACACCACTAAATACATAGGTACAGTTTGCTTGGTCTGTATAATGTTATTTGTATGCATTTTTTTTTCAGGGCTGACCATTTGGTGTCGGATAACCAATCAGTGTGCTGTTCCCCAAGGAAGAATATTTCTCCCACTCTCAGTGTTCCTTGGTTACCTGCAGTTCTTCGTGTAGGATGGAGGCCTCGTGGGCTTTATCTGTCCACATTAGCATGTCTGTTGTTGTTGTCCTTGTTCTTCTCATGTTTAGGCAGTCATGTTGGGCTGGTAGTTCTGTGTGCTATGAGACAAACTGAGTAAGCCAAGAGTGGGTCAGTCCAGTAAGCTTCACTCATCACCCCATGACCTCTGCATCAATTCCTTCCCTGCTTACATTTCTACCCTGAATTCCTTCAATAATGGATTGGAATTGGAAGCAAAATAAACCCTCTTCTTCCCAAGTTGCTTATGGTCATGGTGTTTGATGACAGCAATAGAAACTCTTAAGACAGACACTATTGTTTGCTCGCTCCACAGGTGGGAGCTTTTGCTTTAACTGATGACGTAGGTTGCAAAACTAAGTTTGGACTTTTCTTTGTTAAAATTTGCCGTTTGAATTAGAACCAAATACATAATAAATGTGATTATGTTATACGTTATTTTAACATGCATTTGCCTCCTATGCCACCACTCCTCTGGCCTGAGGCAGATCCAACCATCTTTTACCACTCTGTCCTCACCTCGTGGTGCACACCCCAAACTCAGATGCTCATGGGAACACATAGAATCACACGAGCATCATGCCATCTCCAAACTTCTGATGATTCTGTACACCAGGCACACTGGAAGACCCAAAATATGGGGCTTTGAGGAGCCTCTCTACACTCATCAAGAAGCAATACAAGTGGCCAGGACTTCCTGAGACTCAAGCCTGCCCTCAGAGCACAGGTGGTGATGATGGGATCTCAGAAGATGGGGAGAGCAGAGGTGCCAGCAATAGTCAGGGCTGGTAAAACAGAAATGCTCGCAACATGTTGCAGTCATTCCAGCGAGTTTTTCTGAGTTATATTCAGTGGTGCTTGACAGTTTGACATGTCTGTGGTCTCTGAGAACACAGCACTGCTCTTGAGGCATGTTCAACTTCCTGCTAAAGACTTGACTGACAGTAACACTTCCCTTGATTTGTTTGGTTTTCAGTTTGTGTTTCCTGATAGCTGACACTTGGTCTCCTCCTCAGAAACTGTTCATAGGACATTTTATATATGATGAGATGACATGCCTTCTTCAGGCAGCACCTGATCCAGTCTAAGCAGAGTTCTCTGCTTTGAAGAACAGCATTTTGATCCCTCATAATCTGGGGTTTAATACCAAGAAGCATGCCTTGTAATCGACTTTCCCAACTATTCTGTATGTTTTACAGATGATGGTAAAGTGTGTTAGTGATTTAGAGCTGCCGGTTGGGAGAGTTTATTAGAGTTGACAACAGAAGGAACAAAATAATTATTTTCTAAACACAGTGCCACCTGGCTCTTCCTGTTCACCTCTGTCCCTCTCACTTCTACACACTTTAGCTGTTCTTTCCTTGGGATTCAGGTCCCTCTCCAGGCTCTTTACAGTGCGCCTGTGTGACTAATGTTTGTGTGTGTGTGTGTGTGTGTGTGTGTGTGTGTGTGTGTGTGTGTGTGTGTTTGCACTTTCATGATGGGACTTCACTCAGATCCCCTTGGGAAGGTGGGAGAATTTGGGCTATGCCTGGAATCTTTGGCTTTTTTATTTGTTTATTTATGAAAGGAAACCCAAACCAATATTACAAAAGCTTCCATAGGTGGGTAGCATGTGGAATCCAGGGCACTCCTTTGGCTTTCTCTCATTACATTGATAGCATTGTATTATTGCCAGTTGGTGACCATTGCTTCTGAGCTTACATGGTTGTGCTGTTGGGAGTCTCAGATATGCTGATCACCAACAGTGAGTTTAGGTCTGCTTCCCAGGGTCAGCCAGCTGAGTTTGGATGGAGAAATCTCAACTAAAGGGACAGGGTATGAAAGCTATTGCTGCACAGATGGTTACTTACAGAGTTCTGGCTTCAGATCTGGCTTACAGACCTTCTCCCAGCCTGTGGAGTCCTCAGTCTCTCTAGATTCCTGCTGCTTTGTTCTACTGACTGATGGTTTGGCCTCCTTCTGACCCTGCCATCAGTTTCTACACACACACACACACACACACACACACACACACACACACACACACACACACACACACTCGAACACACATGTGAACACACATGATAAGAAACTCTAGAACACAGTGAGGTTACACACATACATATGCAAGTACCCACAGCACATGTTAGGAGGCCATGCGTACAAGAGAATATGTGGCTATGAGAACTCACTCTTGCTCTGTCTTGCTCTTCCAAAACTAGCACTGGGTAGGAAGTAGGATGGCCATGTCATGGAGCCGTCATAGCTTGCCAATCCCGGGGAACAGCATTGTCCAGCAAAGGGAGGGTACAAGCAACACAGGGGTAAGATGATCCCTTTGTCATCAAGAGGATAGAGGGTCAGGGAGCCATGACCTGCACCCTGCACATGACTCTGCCACTGTTACAGGAGGGTCAGGGTGCCCTGGCATGTTTACCATCCTTGGGACCTCTGTCTAGCCCTCTTTCCAATGACTCAAAGCACATGTGGTTGACAGAATGTGGATTCCACATGTCAGTGTGTCTGCCAGGCATTTAAACACTAAAACTCATGAAATCAGAAATTCACAGCGGACAAGACTGATTAATTCCACGCGTCCCTTTTGGGTGGTGTTGTAAATATTTCATAGTCATACACATATTTTAATTGCTGCCTTTCTAGACCCTTATCCCTTAAGACCCAGGTCTGGGTTATGAGGTATTCCAGACAGGAACTTCCACTTGTTGGGGACGTGTGTGTGCCAGATGTGAGAGGGTAGAATTTGTCCACGTACACAAGGACCACAGGTTCCAGAAACATTGCCTCCAATGGACGGGTCAAGTTCTTTGTCTCCTCAGTTGTTTCACAGTGACACCACCAGCACTATCCATCATCCTGCCCATGTCGGTAACCATCCCAGCCTGGCGTGGCCCATCTTCGCCCTTTTCACACCTTACCCTCTCTTGGCCCGTTGTTCCCTCGACTCCCACATCACATGCAGCTCCAGCATGCCCTCTTGGTGTGGGTGAGCATAGGAGGGGAGGTTCTCAGTAAAAGCTGTGGAAAAGGACTGTGTGTTAAATAACCAGAGACCTGAGTGTGGTTATTAAAGTGAATGAAGCTGAGCCAGCACTTCCTGTTGAGACAGAAGGAGCTCAAAGCCTCCTGTAGAAACTTCCATGCTGGTAAGGGTCAGCATCTCAGACGCTGCATTTCACTTCCCTTTCCCAAAAGAGTTTGTAAGTTAAGACTAAAGAAAAAAATGTATCTATATATCTATATCTATCTTAGGGTCCTAATTTATGTCTTTTAAAATAACATAACCAGGCTTCATTTACTTGAATTTAAATCTGACATGCCTCCTGTGCCACTGGTGAACAGTTGAGTCCTACCAACACTCGAGAGCCACAACATTGAAGAGCCTCAACAAGAGTAAAAAAGAAGCCAGATACACACACACACACACACACACACACACACACACACACACACACACACACACACACACACACACACTCACACACACACACTCACACACACACACCACGTTTGGCCACATTTTATTTGTAGGGAATGTCTAGAAGAGGCAGATCTAGGGATGGTGGTTCCAGGTTACTGCTTACGGAGATTGTTGCTAAAGATACAGTACATGGGGTTTCCTAGACAGCCATCCCACGTTCTGTGTCTGAACTCTACTCCATAGTGGACGGTGATGGACTGGTTGACGTACGTGTGTGTATATATGGATTGAGACAGAGTACCACTTCGTATCCCATGGTGGTCTTGAATTTGGAGTGATCTTTGTGTGGCAACCTTCCCTGGGCTAGGATGACAGGTATGAACCATCGTGATGGGCTTAAGGGTGCCCTTTAAATGGTTATCATTAAGAACATTATGTGGCCGGGCATTGGTGAAACATGTCTTTAATCCCAGGACTTGGGAGGCAGAGGCAGGTGAATCTCTGTGAGTTCAAGACCAGCCTGGTCTACAGAGAGAGTTCCAGGACAGCCTCCAAAACAATACAGAGAAACCCTATCTCAAAAAAGAGAACTTTATGTGATCCATGTATTTCACTTTAGCTTTCAGAAGTAATTAAAAAAAATGAAGATGTGAAAATCTTTTCTGAATTTTACTCAGTAGCAAATGGTTGAAGGCCCATTTTCTATCTCCTAGCTGAATAAAAGCCTAGCTTTTTACAGAGGCCAAAGGCACTAATGGCCTAAGTAACAAGTGTGGGAAATGAAGGTTAAGTTGGCAAGTTCAGGACCAGGCACTCAGTTTAGGGCTGCATTGTCCCCAGTGTTATCTGCCCACCACTCATAAACTGTAGTCATTTTTAATTCTGCTGGTTATACAGACCCAGGTGCAAATGTTCTTAGCAGAAGGTACTTTGAGAAATAATCCTTATGAAAAATGTCATAAAGTTGGGTGGATGGAAATATAAGTTTCTAAGTTCTTTGCTACTCATTATTCAGCCTAGCTCAAAAGCTTAGAGAATAAATTCTATGTCTGAGGCTTGTCTTCCAAAATATTGTATTTTGTAGAGTTTCTCTTCTTACCTTCATCTGTTCCAGCTCTGGGCAGCGCACTGTCATCTGGCAAAGTGCTTGTGGAGGAGAACCACTTCTGAGATCAGGTCTTTTGAAAAATTAGTGCCCTGCTCAAAGTTGACTAGTCCCAATGAAAGTAAATCAAAGCCTGAGTTAATGCAGCCTGTCTTCATTCTGTTTAGCATCTGGATATATTACTTCGTTCTTCTGTGCCAGATGGTCTTAGCCAGTGTGTTAGTAGCTCCTGGGGAAATAGGTTATACTTTTCAAGAGAACAAAATCTAAAATGCTAAGATGAAGTTCTACTAAGTTATATTAGTTGCAACGATGTCTAAAATGTTGAGAAGCCCATTTCAATCTCAAGCTTTTTAGCAGGTCATTAGTCAGGAGTATGTAACCCAACGTTTAATTGAGAATCTTTGATTGCATGTTTTTTGACTTCTTGAGGTAACAATTGAAATGTAAGTGTTCAGAGGGCATGACTAGTAAGGTCTGGTTTTGGCATGGGCTGTGATCAAGTATTCCGAGTGTGCTCAGGCTGCACCCAAGAACTGAAAGTGGCAGCTACCCATTGTCTTAGCTCCTCGATTCCAGTTATTCTATCTTTCAGAAAGGATAAATATCAGTTTTAAAAGTGGCATCTAGCTATTGTCTTAGCTTCCAAACTCTTGGATCCTTCTAGTTCTCAGTAGGGACAGACATCAATTTAAACATGTTCCTCTTCTACTGTAAAGGAATGGGTATAATTTCCAGAAGACGAAGAAAGAGATGATACTCAAGAATATTACAAAGACATGAAGAGACTCTACTTACAATGTTGACACATACACATTTCTAGCTTTGCAAGGTTTGGTTGCGAATCTGAAACCCTTTCAGTTCACTGGGGCTTAAGAGATTACCAGATGTGGAAAAACGAATGTACAGCCCAAACACAGGACAGAGCCTTCCATTTTCTGCAGTTTGCATAGTCCAAGGAAGCAAAATATTTTCCACTTTGTAAAATATTTAAGGCCGCTAGGGGAGTAGTGCTGGCGGCCCTGCTGGAACAGAGAGGCTCTGCTCACCACATGGAAAATGCATCCGGAGACCAGATTTTTCCAGAAGTAACTCAGCAGGCTCTGGGCTCTGGACTCCGGCTGCTAGCATCAGCATTCTCAGGAGTGGGCTGGCCATCTCAGAACCTGCCAAGCCCCTGAAACTGCATAAGGATGAGGGAAGAGGTCTCCTGTGCACACAGAAACCCACTTACAGTGGGCCTTCCCCATTCCCCCTAAGCTGGCGCTTGAATGTAAGAAAAATAATGCAAAGCAGCTTTCTCTGCAGGGCCACATTCATGTGGATCGGAATCTTGGGAAGAGAAGGGGTGACCCTTATTGGTTCAAGTTTTTATTTAAAATCCGGTTCATGTGTTCATTCAAATATTTGTGAACTTGTTGACCAAGTCATAATGCTGACCCTTGCTACATACGTCACAGTGACCTAGGAGTAAAAGGTTCCTGGGGATTTTCTTAGGTTCTGATCTGAGCTCCATAGGTTTCTAGCTGGGCCATCTCTAGGCAACCTCTCAGCTTCTCTCTGCCTCCACCTGTTCCGAACATCTTGGGGATCATGCCAAGGTCTTTTCCTGCACTGCTGGGGGAAACTCAGGGACCAGCAAACTCAATTATTTATAGCTGTGTCTGGCTCTGATAGGTGTGTCAAAGGCTCTTGTTACTTGGAGACATTACTACTTCAAACAGGGGATTTACTCTATAATAGCATTGTATTTTTTTAAGCTTCTTATTTACTATAGCATTTATTCTGGCTAAGGGAAAAATTTAAACATACTTGCCTTATATTTTAAGCATAGCAAATGTTTGAGAGTACATAAGTTACTGTATTTGACTTCAGAGGAAAATAAAATAGATGCCCATAACAGTTGGATTTTTTACACATTTGAGATTCTACTTGGGTAAGTGAATGAAAACCTACCTTTAATATTACATTGGTCAGCATCTTAGTTTCTATTGATGGGATAAAACAGCATCACCAAAAGTAACCTGGGGAGGGAAGTATTTACTTCTTACAACTCTCAGGTCACACACAGTCCATCACTGAGGGAGGTCAGGGCAGGGACTCAAGGGAGGAATCTGGAAGCTGGACCTGAAGCAGAGACTATGGAGGAACACTGCTTACTGGGCTGCTCAGCTTGATTTCTTCAGTTTGCTTTATACACCCCAGGGATGGCACCTCCCATTGGTGAGCCCAGCCCTTCCACACCAATCATTAATCAGGAAAATGACATACAGACTTGGATGTAGGCAATCTGGATGGAGGTTTTTTCTTCTTCACAGATAACACTAACTTGTCTCAAGTTTACAAACCCCCAACCAGGACTGTCAGCATCTCTAGTGGGTATCAGTGAGCACTTTACTGTGAGTATAAGGCCGTTGCCACTACGTTGGCTGTGTGAGCAGAGATATATGGAAACCAGTCATCATTATGTGTCTACCAGTTGGCATTGGTAGGTAGTTACAAGGCAGTGCTGTACTGTGGGTAGTAGTCAGCATTGCTCTGTGCATATGAGTTAACATCACTATGTGGGTAATGGTGTCACTTAGTGGGTGGCAGTCAGCATTGCTATGTGTGTGCCAGTCGTCAGAGGTATCAGCCCACCCCAGAGCAAGCGATTCCAATTCTAGTTACTCAGTAGAAAAATTGCTTAGTTCAAGAGGGGAAAAAACCAAACCCTTAAAATAATATGGCTGGCAAATTTCAATAACACTACCACAGACACCAGCCCACCAAATGCAAATGAGGCCAGAGAGATTCCCAACATTAGAAAACCAGACTGGCCAGACATTCTAATAACCAAAGCTTTCAGGTGTAGGCATGAATGATCATGAGAAAAGTAAAGCCAGGCTCTGGCTTTGTTCATGAAAAGCCCTGGTTTCTTTCTTGAGTCTGAACTGAAAAAACAGTAGATTACAACTCCGTATGTCTGACTTCATTCACCGCCTGTGAGGGGAAGATTTCCATCTTCAGGTCTCTCTCTCTCTCTCTCTCTCTCTCTCTCTCTCTCTCTCTCTCTCTCTCTCTCTCCTGCTTTCCAGACTTTCATGGTTATAGAAGCAAATTCCGATGTTGTGATTATGGTATTAATTAATTCTGATTCAGTGACTGACATGCCTGACAGAGACATGTAAGGAAAGAACTACTTATTTCATCTCATACTTGTGCTCATACACTTGTAGTAGAGCATCATGGAAGTGAGAACTTGAGGAGAGCATCATGGAGGTGGGAGCTTGAGGAGAGCACCATGGAGGTGGGAGCTGAGGAGAGCATCATGGAGGTGGGAGCTGAGGAGAGCATCATGGAGGTGGGAGCTGAGGAGAGCACCATGGAGGTGGGAGCTGAGGAGAGCACCATGGAGGTGGGAGCTGAGGAGAGGATCATGGAGGTGGGAACTTGAGGAGAGCACCATGGAGGTGGGAGCTGAGGAGAGCATCATGGAGGTGGGAGCTGAGGAGAGCATCATGGAGGTGGGAGAATGGCCGAGAATAGTAATTCACACCATGGTGGTCCAGGAATCAGAGACACACAGGAAGTGGACATGGATAATATATTCCTAAGGACCCATCCAGCTAGGTTTTATTCGCCAAAGTTTCTAGAACATCCTCAAAGTTGCCATACCTGGAAATCAAGTATTCAAAACATGAACCTGTGAGGGACATTTGATATTCAAGCCATAGTTTCATTACTGGTCCCCCCAAAGCCTTCTCATAATACAAAATGCATTTAGCCCAATTTTGAGACTACATATAATAATAGCTCCCACATTACTGGAAGGACTAAACCCAGAGTTTCTCTGCTGAGAATCAAGGTGATCTCCTAGTTGTCAGCAACTATAAATTCAACAGGGAAGTCAATACTTCCAATATAAAATGTCACAGAGTAAATATTTTCATTCCAAATGGGAAAAATGGAATGATGTCAGGGAAAGATTCATCCAAAGCCAAGACCAAAACCAAACAGGCCAAACAGTACACGCCATAGCTCCATGTCTGCCATCTGAGGGATGTGTGGAACCAATTTGAGTTTCAACATATTTGGGCAGCCCTGTCACCAAGTATTTGCTATGTGAATCTCATATTGTGTCTCTTCTGGGCTGGCTCCACTCAGTGTCTACAGCTTTCCTTGAAAGATATTCCATGTTTCTGGTGTTTATAACATACTGGCGCCTCCACTAAAGTTTAAAGTTCACCCACACAGCTTCATATAATCACCTTTCAGGGGCTCCCCACGGAGAATCTGAACTTGCTCTACATAGCTGCCCTCATAGACCTTCCTTTAGAGTCTGGTGGAAGCTTGCATGACGCTGAAGTTCTTGCATTCTGCATGCCTTTAGACACAATGCCACGTGGATAACACCAAACTTTGCCAGCTCAAGCAGTGCTGGGTATGAATGGTGTCATTGTAGCAATAGTGTCTTCTTAGTACCTCAGTGTTGAACCTGTGATGACTTCCTTAAAGAACCCCATGTGAGCTCGTTATTACAAAGTTGTCCACTTATTAAAGGGAAATTTGTTGAATGAGTTTGCAGTTTTACACAATGGAAACTGTGATACATGGAGTCTTACCCATTCCTAAAATACCCTCAAGCTACTTCTCTTATCGTTCCAGTACAATATGTTTCTCTCTTTTTTTATTATTAATTTATTTTTTACGGTTCCCCTCCCTCCTCTCCTCCTGATCCCATCCCCCATCTGCTCCTTGTAAAGGGTAAGGTCTTTCTTAGGAAGTCTACCTAAGTCTGTCCCATCATCTCGTTGGGGCAGGACCAAGGCATCTCTCCACCGTCCACACCCCTGTGTCTAGGCTGGGCATGGTATTTCTCCATACAAAATGGGCTCCACTAAGTCAGTTTGTACATTAGAGTTAGATCTTGGACCCACTGCTAGTGGCCTCATATATTATCCCAGTTGTCACCTATATTAAGGGAGTCTAGTTTGGTCTTATGCAGTTTCCCCTACTGTCAGACCTGAGGCAGTGATCTCTCACTAGTTCGGGTCAGCTGATTCTGTGGGTTTCCCCACCATGGTCTTGACTCCTTTGTTCATATTATCGCTCCTCCCTCACTTCGATTGTACTCCAGGAGTTTGGCCCATGGTTAGTTGTGGATTTCTGCATCTGCTTCCATCTGTTTCTGGAAGAGGGTTCTAGCATCTCTGGGGGTTGGCTTCTTTTTGTTTGGGGAGATGCCAATGAGAGAACAGTTTACAATTGTCAGGTCTCTTGTTGCAGGGTTCTAGGTGCTAATCTCATTAACAACTCCTTGTTCACAACTTTTAAAGTTCCCTGTTTTTTGGCCAAACTGCCTACTTTTCACATTTCGCTTCTCTGCTGTTTGCTCCTGATTCTCATGGTCAACTTGCCTTAAAGCAACCAGTAATAACCATGTCACAGCCTGAACACTAAATTCTGTTGTGAAATTTCCTGTGTCGAATTGATTAGCCCATTACTTTTGAATTCAGCCTCACAAAAACTTCTGTCTGGGAGTAAAATGTAGACAGGTTCTTTGCCAAAATGTGATGTGACCAGTCTCTGTTACAATTCCCAACACTGTCTTTGTTTCTGCCTGAAGCTTCTTAAGCTTTGTTTTTGGCTGTCCACCTTTGTATTCATACCCTGGTCCTTGGAGCTCCAAAAGAGCCACAATCAAGGTTTCCCTGTGACTATTCAGGCTGTCTCTAGTTCACACCCCCACACTTCTCCAACTTCCTTTTATAAACACTCTGTAGATATAGTCATACAGTTTTCTTCACTGTTGGAACTATTAGTCACTTGTACATTCCATGATCAAAACGTATGACTGAGCCAGATTAAGGGACGAATTCTTTATTTGGGATCACATGTTCACAGGGTTCAGTCCATACTCGTTTGGCCCCAGGCTCCCGAGTGGGACATCATGGCAGCAGAAGGCAGATGTTCATATCAAGACAGCCAGGAAACAGAGAGCAGTGGAAAGCAACCAGGGACTTTTTAGTTACCTACAGGAAACCACCCACAGTGAACTAACTATACTAGCTAGATCCCACCTCCTAAAGTTTCCAGTACTTCTAAAATCAGTGCCTCCAGTTGAGGCAGGCATCTGAAACACAAGATTGTCAGTGGACATTTCAGATTCAGATATCACAATATCTGAGGGGAGAGCCAAAAAGCACAGATGTGACTAACCCCCCACTCCAGCAGCCCACACACGAATGAGGCCCTCACCCTAACAAACCACAGGGAATTGAAGACCTTACTCCAGCAGCCACTGGGGTTTAAAGACCTCACCTCAACACCCAGTGGACCACATCTCTCAGTCAGTGAGTCATAGGGAATTGAAGACCTTACTCCAGGAGCTCCTTGGGTCTGAAGCCCTCACCCACTCTAGCAGTTGTAGAGTACTGGACAGTTCATTCCCAAAACCCATAGGGAAAGGAAGCTGTCATCCAGCAGCTGTGGGTAACTGAAGCCCCAGCCCAAAGCTGGGTGAACTTACAGTGCCTTCCCCTTTCGGTTTTAAAAGAGAACACAACCAAAGCATGAAGCTCACCTGCCAGCCACAGGCCTAGCAGGTGACTTTCATGTTTCCTTTGCCATTGATCTTGTGAGACAGTCAACCTTTCTGATTTTAAGTTGACTTTAACTACACAACAGTCAGTATTCATGCATGTACTAGTTTTCTCTGAAACTGCAGCAGAGGAGAATTCCGCAGGGTGGATGGCATTCCCTCTTTTCTCCAATGATACACTGCCACAGTATTAGGGGATAAGTTAACATTAATTGTAGGAAATCCAATGAGGCTGTTTATTATTGGAGATGAAGTTCTAGGACCTGAGTGGCTGGGAGACATCGGGTCCCAGCCTGGGTCATGTTCAGATTATAGGTCTCAATTTTTTCCTGCTGTGGTCAAGAGATGTTCTAACTACCACAGTAATGGAGAGAGAGAGTGCTTCTAAGAGGAAACCCCATAGTCTTATGGTGACAACATGACTGCTACCAAAGTTATCTTTTTCATAAATGTGTGAAGAGGGATAGAATGTAGTTCCATTGCTTGCCTAGAATGCAACATACCATAGGTTTGATCCCCTGGACCACATAAGCTGGGTGTGGTGGCACATGGCTATATTCCTAGCAGACAGGAGCTGGTGGCAGAAGGATCAACATTGCTACACAGCAAGTTTGAGGCCAGCATGGGACACATAAGATAATATCACACACACACACACACACACACACACACACACACACACACACACATATATATATATATATATATCTCACCACCACCAAAACCAGAATATAAATGTGACAGATGTGTAAAAAGGAAACATAGTGTTATTTAAAGTCTACTATGAAAAGTTTAAGTTGAAATGTAAAACACAACTAAAATATGTGAGATATAGAAGACAGGTGTCTTCAAAATGCAGAAAATTATTTCCAGAAATGATTTCACATTACTAAGTGAGAAATGATATATATCAACAAAGAAACACCCTGAAAGAAGAATGGAGGTAAACAATAAAATGAGGGATTAGAATAAAACAGACATTGGCTGTGAGAATTATAACACACACCAGACTGAGCATGTTGGGTGGTAACATGGAGGGCACAGGAGAATGGGTCTCTATGATCAGGAGGGCAACACAGTAAGACTTTGATAGATAGGTGGGAGATACGGTGGATAGTGACCATTGAGCCAATCCACAGTGCCACAAAGAAGACCTGGAGTGTGTGTGTGTGTGTGTGTGTGTGTGTGTGTGTGTGTGTGTGTGTGTATTTAACAGCATATGTATTTGAGGTCCTAGATGGAAAGGGAACTTCATGAATAAAATTACTAAAAAAAAAACACTTAGAGAAAATATATTCTACCAAAAATTATAAAAAATATTTTCAACATTCTGACCCAAAACAACATAATTAAAAACAGATCAACTATAAAAATCCCTCTGTCCTCTCAGCGCCACAATAAATCCTGAAGCTGAAGGAGAAACATGGCTAGACCCTGAGAAGAACAGCGTGATACTAGAGCTGCCCTCATTGCCCATCTGGGATGCTCAGCTGCCCCCATTACCCAGCTGGGATGCTCAGCTGCCCCCACTGCCCAGCTGGGATGCCCAGGTGTAAGGGTGTGGGAAGGCTGTATGAACCCTGCTGACACAGCATGCAAGGTGTCAATCCACTGCTGAATGAGAGTGTCTCAGATAGATGGCTTCAGTAAGGTTTTTGAGCTGGTAGATGGTTTTAGAGAACTGTCAGATCCCTTTTGGATGGACAGTTACTCCCACATTCAATAAAAACCATCAAGATGGCCAGCAAAAAGCATAATGTGTATGAGGTTTTGTTTTTGTCCATATTGGAAAGTACCGGTTTTGATTTTTTTCTCATTTTAAAATAACTATAAAGCAAGACAAATATGAGTTATTAACATGGACTATCACAATCCACTATCAGTAAAAAATATCTTGAAAAACTTGACTTTTAAATAAAGCCATAAAACCACAACTGTAGTAATAAAAGTTCCCACAAAAATGACACTAGACTCAGATGGCTTCATGGGTTTAGATTATAGGTTTTTAAAAATAGAAAATAGTTATAAATTCATGCATGTCTGGAGCCTCAGGAATGTGGGAGAACACAGTGACCAGCTTTGTGAAACAGGTGTGAGTCAGTTAAATTCTGGTAAGAGCAAACCTCAGGGAAGATTGCAAAAACTAAGCTCTGACACGGATGGCAATGCCTTACCACCACATGGGTAAAGATATTCAACATTAGCAAGTTCAGGACAACAGTTTGCTATAACCTGCAGTCACATTGACAGTGCCTGAGAAAGTGTTAAAAATAATATTCACTATCTTAGCCCATCACGGTGGAGACAGACTTTGGCAGGAAATATCCCTCTGACTCACTCCTGAGTTAAGGCTCACTCCTGAGACGCTGGAGACACTGACACTGAGATAGAGCAAGGCCACTCAAGTCCATGACTGAGGTAGTCAGCATTTTAAAAAGACACATCTTGGATAATGACTGCTTACTCAGATACTATTGGAACCTGTGGTGATACCTTTCTTAAACAAAGCCTGTCTTGGGGTCGGTCAGAGAATGGAGCTCACAACTAGCAAACCATAGAGGGCTGGAGGTCTGTACAGACCAGGTGGGACAGAAACCTCCATCTACAGGAACCTCTGCATGGTGCCAGTAAGTCTTTCACATACTTGTGACAGCCCACCACACAGCAGATACTCCTACAGTCAACGATCGTACTCCAACCCCCCTATAGATAACTGCAACAGGAAAGATAAAGGTCTGTTGTGCATAAAATGTCATAACCATTACATTGAGAAGTCTCCATCATAGACAGCACTGTGATGCCAGGATGTCCTGCTCTTCCAAGGAACCACAATCTTTCTCATACACTTCAAGCAAAGGTCCAGCTGGATTCTTAGGAATTGAGGGTGATCTGTGGGATAGTAAAACTCACATTGAAAACCAACCTGAAGTAGAAGAATGAGGCCCATCTAGTCACCAAACGTAACAAGGGACCTACTTAAATAGCCATACAGAGAATGTAGGCACGGAAAGGAAAAACACTCTGAGGAACAGACTGGGGAATTAGATGATTCCAGGTCAATGGAGGGAGGGGAAGCAAGGTTGACCATGCTCCAGTGAAATGGGGTATTCACCATCAGCTGGAAAATTCTTTACAGTTATATATGAATATTTGCCTGCCCTCCCAGCACTGGTATAGTTTTGCCCTCTACATTAGGTTTCAGAATGTATGAGAAATGGATGCTAAGACCTGTCCTCATTTGTTCTTGCTGTTGTAACAAGTCAATTCACATACAATGGCTTAAACCACAGGCAGCCTCTATCCAACAGATAGATACCTGGAACCCTGACCTAGCCCTTTCTAGCTAACCCAGGCCGAGAGGTGCTGCCACCTTCCTTCCTTGAGCTCCAGGGAGATTCATTTGGGCTCTTACATGATGTATAAAACAAGAGGTACTGATGCTTCCAGTTGTCTATAAGCTAAGAGCAAGTCCAGTATTGATAACTGGTCCTGGCATCTAGCTGCCCCAACTAGCAAGGTGGCCAGGTCCCCCTTTCACTTGTCAGTCTCTGTCCTTCTCAGCCATGTGATCTGCTGTGTTCACCTGGCTCTTCCAGGGCAACCACCCATCTCACTCATCTGCTCAGTACCTGTCTTAGTTAGGGTTTCTATTGCTGTGAAGAGACACCATGACCATGGCAACTCTTATTAAGGAAAATACTTAATTGGGGTGGCTTACATTTTCAGAGATTTAGTCCATTATCATCATGGCAGGACATAGTGGTGTGAAGGCAGACATGGTGCTGGAGAAGGAGCTGAGAGTTCTACAACTTTATCTGTAGGCAACAGGAAATGAACTGCTTACTGGGTGTAGCTTGAGCATAGGAGAACTCAAAGCCCACACTTCCAGTGATACACTTCCTCCAACAAGGTCATACCTACTCTAACAAAGCCAGACCTCCTAATAGTGCCATTCCCTACAGGGGCCATTTTCTTTGAACCCAACAATTTCCACTCTCTGGCCCTCATAAGCATGTAGCCATATCATAATGCAAAAATGCATTCAGTCCAACTTCAAAAGCCCCCCCATAGTTTATAATAGTCTCAAACTTACTTAAAGGTCTAAAGTTCAAAGTCTCTTCTGAGATTCATGTACTCTATTAACTGTAATCTCCTATAAAATAAAAATAAAAAACCAGATCACATACATTCAATATATAATGGCAAAGGATATATATTACTGTTACAAAATGCAGGGAAGGGAGCATAGTGAGGAAATACTAGACAAAGCAAGACTGACAACCGGCTGGGTAAACTACAAACTCTGCATTTCCATGTCTCATGTCAAAATGCTCTTCAGATCTCCAACCCCTTTCAGCTTTGTTGACTGTAACACACTTTTCTCTTGAGCTGGTTCCACTCCCTGTTAGCAGTTCTCCTTGGCAGGTATCCCATGTCTCTGGCATCTCCAACACCTTGGGGTCTCCAAGGCAATCCAGACTTCAACTTCACAGCTTCATACAATGCCTCTCTAGGCCTCCATTCAGGGACACCTGTTTCTGAGCTGCTGCTGAGCAGCCCCAGGCAGCTGGATGTAGTGTCTGCCTACTTATTGTACAAGGCAGTGACCTCACAGTGCCTGGTTGGGTATTTTATCAATGGCAGACAGAATTAGGCTTCGGTATACTACAGCATGGAAAGTGACTATGGATATCCATACAGTGTCTTCAGTAGCAAATGCTAATTGTCAACTCCACAGGATCTAGAAACATTGAAGGGATTAGCCTTAGGGCATTTCTCTGAGGGCTTTTCTAGACTAGATTAACTGAGTCAGGAAAGATTATGTAGGAAGGCTCTCCCTATATGTAGATGCCCCCATTTATGGGACTGGATAAGAAGGAGAAATCAAGGTGCCAGCTCTCACCTCTCTATGCTTCTTGCTGGTAGGTGAAGTGGAACCAGTTGTCGCACATTCCTGATGCCATGACTTCATGCCAATGATATATGAGCCAAAGTAAAATAAACTCTACCATCTGTAAGTGGTTTTGGTCAGGTATTCTGTTGCAACAGCAAGAAAAGAAATGAACACAACACTCATTTAGAGAAGCTGCAAGGAATAAGAAAAGCACAAATCTTGTTTGTACCATAACAAATGATGAGGGTTGGAGGAAACACTATGTTGAACCCGATATAAACATCACATGATGTTTGCACGTATGGAGACATCACATGGTATTTGCTAAATAGGTACCATTTTAGTGTTGTTTTGTATGTGGTGAAATTTTAAACTAAACAAAAACTTTTCATAAAAGGTCAGTTATCCCAGCCTAACCTTGTGCATAGAAAAATCCTCTTTTCTGCTTTGAAAAAGATTGTGTCAGTGCGTCACCTGCAGCTGAGAGCTGGTTCTGTGGTCAATGTGTCACCTGTGAACAGGAAGGTTCTGTGGTCAGTGTGTCACCTGTGAACAGGAAGGTTCTGTGGTCAGTGTGTCACCTGTGGACAGGGCTGGTTCTAGGGCAGGTTCTGGGGTCAGTGTGTCACTTGTGGACAGGGCTGGCCCTCTGGTAGGTCTGTCCCTAGTGAACTCCTTTAACCCTTTTTATTCTTTTGCACATCTGTAGTTAAGAATCTGTCATCTAGGTGTTTGGGGGCCTCACTAAGAGTACTTTCTCTGAAAACAAGAGGAACTGAGTTCAAATCCCGAGTGCCCATATAATCTTGACAGGATCATGCTTCTAACTGTAGCACTCATGGGATGGAGAGAGGGAAGGATCATGGGAGCTGCTGGCCAGTCAGCCTATTCCAAATGGTAATCTTCAGATCTGGTGAGAGATCAGTGGAGGAAGACATCCAGATGTCTACTTCTGGTTTCCACATGTGCACCCCTGTCCCCCACATGAACCTCTAGTCTAAAAGAGACTGCCTCATGTCCCTGTCCACATCTGCCGCTCCTTACCATGCTTAGCTGCTCTTGGACCTAGTGTCCTTTTCAAGGCCATGCCAGTTTTGATCCTTCTATCTAACATGATAGCTGGATGAAGAATGGGAGACTGTCTTTCAGAAGTTCACTCTCCAAAATCAAATACCACAAATTCAGTGGGTTTCTGGCAAGTCTGGCCTATGTTGAATCACACGGCCTCACTGTAGTCTTGGTTCTGCACACAGCTCACCCCATAAGATGTTAGCAAACATTGCTCAGCTTTGAGATCATTTTGTGTTGTGAAATGCAGTGTTTTCCCCTTTATATCAACTTCTGCCCTTACAGAAACATGACAGTTTAGTTGTGAAAAACAATTAAAGCTTTTTATTGTTTTGCTATCATCATTTCTCGACACATAAGTATTAAGTCAGTGTGTACATAGATGTGTGTGTGTGTGTGTGTGTTGGGATATTTAATTCTGAAAGCTACTGTTTGAGTTGATGACTTGGTTTTCAGAAGAAACTATTCATCGAATTTTAACTTGGGGTTAGGATAGCATTTCCAACAATTTTTGGAATGGCCCTCAGCTAATTTCTTCTACTTTGTACTGCATATTTATGCAAAACAGCCTTCTCAGCACTGAGAATTGTAAAATCAGAATCTGGATCAGCTTGGAACAATGAATTTGTCCTGCATCTTGTAATATTAATGATTCAGCCAAAATTTAGTTCAAGTAAAACTTACTAGTTTGCAAAGTTGCTTTTGTCTTTAATAAATAGCAAAATTATATATGTAATTGGTTTTTTCATTTTAATTTTTTTCTATTTTTCCAACTTTTTTATTTGAATTAGAAACAGGATTGTTTTACATGACAATCCCAGTTCCCTTCTCCCACCCGTCCTCCCCTACCCCCCCAACTAAAACCTATCTGTCACATATATTTTCTGCTCCCCCTGGATGGTGAGGCCTTCCAGAGGGTGTCATCAGAGTCTTTCGTATCCTTTGGGATAGGACCTAGGCCCACCCCCATGTGTCTTGGCTCAGGGAGTATTCCTGTATATGGAATGGGCTCCCAAAGTTCACACCTATGCTAGGGATAAATACTGGACTTCTACAGGAGGTCCCATAGATTTCTGAGGTTTCCTCACAGAAACCCATGTTCCTGGGGTCTGGATCAGTCCCATGCTGGTATCCCAGCTATCAGACTGGGGAGCAAGAGTTCCCTGATGTTCAGGTCAACTGTTTCTGTGGGTTTCACGAGCCTGGTCTGGACCTCTGTGCTCTTCACTGGTCCTTCTCTGCATCTGGGTTCCAGTTCAGTTCGGTGATTAGTTATGGGTATCTGCTTCTACTTCCACCAGCTGCTGGATGAAGGCTATAGGATGGCATATAAGTCAGTCATCAATCTCATTATCAGGGGAGGGCATCTCCTCCGTTGCTGAGACAGTTAGCTGGTGTCATCTTTGTATATTTCCAGACATTTCCCTAGTGCCTGATTTCTCTGTAAACCAAAAATGTTTCCCTCTATTATGACATCTCCATTCTTGTTATCATATATTCTTCCCCTGACTCATACTTTCTGCTTCCTCATGTCCTCGGCATCCCTTTCCTTCCCCCCTTCTCATTCTCCTAGCTCCCTCCCCCCTCTTCCCGTGCTCCTAATTTGCTCAGCAGATCTGGAACCTCTCCCCTTCAGGGCACCATGTATGTCTCTCTTAGGGACCTCCATGTTTACTAGCTTCTTTGGCAGTGTGGATTGTATGCTGGTAATCCTTTATTCTATGTCTAAAATCCGAATATGAGTGAGTACATACCATGTTTGTCTTTTTTCGATTGGGTTACCTCACTCAGAATGGTTTCTTCTAGATCCACCCACTGCTTGTTTCTTGGGTCAATTTGATTGGGAAATCTTTTCCCAACCCTTTATTCTGAGGTACCGTCTGTCTTTGAAGTTGAAATGTGTTTCTTGTATGCAGCAGAAGGATGGATTCTGTCTTCATATCCATTCTGTTAGTCTGTATCTTTTTATAGGCAAGTTAAGACCATTGACATTGAGGGATATTAATGACCATTGATTGTTGATTTTGATTTGTTGGTAGTGGTGTCATTGTATGTGGATTTCCCCACTTTTTTGGTGTTTGGTAAGGTGGGAATATCTATTGCCTATGGTTTTTTGAGCGTAGTTATCTTCATTACATTGGAGTTTTCCTTCCATTAATTTCTGTAGGGCTGGATTTGTGGATATGTATTGCTTAAATCTGGCTTTGTCATGGAATATCTTGTTTTCTCCATCTACAGTGATTGAAAGCTTTGCTTGATATAGTAGTCTGGGCTGACATCCATGTTCCCTTAGAGCTTGTACAACATCTATCCAGGATCTTCTGGCTTTCAAAGTTTCCATTGAGAAGTCCGGTGTAATTCGGATAGGTCTGCCTTTGTATGTTACTTGTCCTTTTTATTTTTGCTGCTCTTAATATTTTTTCTTTATTCTGTAAGTTTGGCATTTTGATTATTATGTGGCAAGGGGACTTCTTTTTGTGGTCCAGTCTATTTAGTGTTCTGTAAGCTTCTTGTACTTTCATAGGCATATCCTTCTTTAAGTTGGAGAAGTTTTCTTTGATGATTTTGTTTGATGAAAAGTTTTCTGTACCTTTGAGCTGAATTTCTTTGCCTTCTTCTATACCTATTATTCCTAGGTTTGTTCTTTTCACAGTGTCCCATATTTCCTGGATATTTTGTGTTAGGGATTTGTTGGGCTTCATATTTGCTTTGTTCAATGCCTGTATATCCTCTAGTGAGTCTTCAACATCTGAGATTCTCTTCCATTTCTTGTATTCTATTGATTATGCTTACATCAGTGGTTCCTGATCGTTTACTTGGCTTTTCTATTTCCAGCATCCCCTCATTCTGTGTTTACTTTATTGTTTCTAATTGTGCTTTCAAACCATGAACTGTTTGAATTGTTTCCTTCACTTGTTTGGTTGTTTTATCTTGGTTTTCTTTATATTCTTTAAGGGATTTTTTTATTTCTTGCATTTTTTTGGTTTGTCTTTTCCTCCATTTCATGTAATTTTTTGCTTGTTTTTTTCTTCTATTTCTTTAAAGGATTTTCTTGTTTCCTCTTTAATGGTCTCTATCATCTTCATAAGATACTTTTTAAGGTCCATCTCTTCTTCATCCTCTACATTGGGCTTTTCAGTTCTTGCTGGTGTGGAGTCCGGATTCTGGTGGTGTCATTGGTCTTTCTGTTGTTGAGTGAGTTCTTACTCTGTCGTCTTTCCATCCCTTCTTCCAGTGGGTGCAGGTGGGGTCTCTCCCTCTCTCAGGTGCCAGGCAGAGGGTTCAGGCTCAGGCGGCAGCAGAAGGACAGAGGGTGGAGTGTGGATAGGGCTGAGGTGTGTCCAGACTCAGGGCAGGCCTTCCAGTCTGGGCAGGTCCACTCTTGTCCCAGGGGTGGGGTTCAGGCAGAAGCGAGCAGGGGTTGATGGGGGAGGTTGTGGGGCAGAGCAGTGCGCAGACTCACCTGAGGCTCGGGCACCAGCCAGAGGACAGAGGGCTGGGTAAACATTTGAGGTTTTTTTTTTATGTCTGTTTTATATATCTATGTATTCTAGGCCTTGTAAATTTTTCTTGGGGAAAGTATAAAAGTAAGTTAGTATAAAAGTTCAACAATCCCCTTTCTAGAGTCATGGGGGTGATGTATTTCTTCCCAGAGGGAGTCTGAGTCCTTCTAGGTTGGCACATTAGTGGCACGTGAGAGGAGGGCAACTGTGCAATTGTGTTGAACTTCTGGAGTCTTCAGAGGCTGGTACAAGCAGCCTTGAATCTTACAGTGAAGAGAAGATAATGAGGTGCTAATTGCCTCCCTGACATCAGATGACTGATAACCTGGGGATCCAGCCATCCCCATGGTGTCCTTAACTAAACCGACTGTTCATTCTCCAGAGCCCTCAACTATGGTCAAAAAGCTGGCTTCTAATTTTGCTTTCCTTCTAGTGAGTGTAGCAAGGTAATGGTGCAATTAAGCAGAAAAAAGTTGCTCCAGAGGGTACCACTTACTGTCTGACAATATGAAGCTGGGCCTGACTTAAGCAGAGCACAATGGGTATGAAACTATGAGTTCAAACTTCCAGCCAGCCGCTCATCCAGCCAGGCTCTATGCTAAGGCAAACATTCGCACTAATGAAAACAGCTGGGTCCTGCACCAAGGAGTTTATGGGCTGGTGGGGACATGGAGATGCAGTTGCCAACAATATGTATGAGGAAACCGAACCACTATGACCACGAGGGAAACTGGGCCCCTCAGCATCTCTGAGGGGGACAGCTCCATGCCCTAGATTAAGGATGGCCTGAGATGGCTACCTGGTATATGAAACCCACCAGAGCCCCAGGTCATCTTCTGAGCAGTTAGAATGTCAGTGCAGAGAGATGTACTCCAGTGGCTTCTATCTAAAGGTTCTCAACACCCCCATAGATCTGGGCTGTTTCATCCCTGGGCACTGCTCTTTTCTTCCTTCCTCTCTGACTAACTCTACAGGGACCTGACATCTTCCTCTCTGCCTCTCCTGTGCCTCTGTGTGACCCCTCCTCCCTCCATACCTGTACTGGCCACACAGAGCTCCAGGACTCCAGCTGTGACCTGAAATCTGCTATTCAGGGCTCCATCTTGGTTTCTCAAGCTATGTGAAAGCAACTAGATCCTCTGCCTTGAAAGAGAGAAACCATTGGTTCTTTGGCTTCACTCAGTTTGGGATCTCAGATGTCAGTAAAATCCTTTATGTGTTTGGGATCCAGACAGAGCCTCTGTGGTACGCTGCAAAGATGGCCAGACAACTGGATGGAGGACAACTGTCCTTTAGAACACAACTCTATTCAGAGGGAAGAGGACAAGAGTTTATTTTGAGTCAAATGTCTTTAACTATGGCAGGAAGTGGGTTCAGGTTGCCCCTTGTTCCAATGTGGAAGCTATGACATGAATCTTTATAACCACAGAGTGAAAAAAAAAGGAAAGGCATTTTTCAAATGCGTTGGTGTGAACACTGGGTAGGCAGGAAAGCAGCAGAAGTTCCTGCTGTAGGTCTCAGATGCTATCTGATGGTGTTTGTATCTTTTTGGTTGGTGGAAATCAGCACTAATTTAATATATCCCAAAGGTTTAATCTGGTGATTGAAAAGATGTTAGACACAGAGGCTGGCTATGGATCCTAAGATAAACACAATTTGCTTCTGGGTCTGTTAACATTCCAACTTCCTACAATTTCCAAGTCCTAATCAGCCTTGTGGAATCTACATAGGTGTATTTTTTTCCCTAGGAGCTTCAGTTTGCTGGCACCAGCCATCTTCTGGACACCCCACACTATCAATCTCTCTCAGGACTGCTCATCACCAATAGGGTACACTTTGCTTAGGAGCTTGACATGGAATTGCTCAACACAGGCTGAGCCTAAGGCAAAAATGGAAAACACATTTTAACAACACATAATGTATTTTGAAGTGGCTACTTTAAGCATTTTGGGTGACGATTTGCATACAGGACAATTTTTAGACTATTGTTTCTTTTTTCTATTTATCATATGATATCCTGGAAGAAAGAAAAAAGTAATAAGAAAATAATGACAAGAACAGAGTCATTTCAAAATCCCCCAGTTATGACTGTTGCCTCTCCCTCAGTGTAATGGCCACTCTAGCTGGCTCCTGGTTCTCATGTCTGAGATGACCCCTTGCAAAACAGGGGAGGTCCCCAGCAACACAGCTTAGTGTTACTCCTCACTTGGAATGGTAACTGGTCTTATGTCAACTTGACACAAGCTAGAGTTATCAGAAAGGGGGGGGAACCTCAATTGATGAAATGTCCCCATAAAATACAGCTGTAAGGCATTTTCTTAATTAGTGATCAATTAAGAAAATCAATGGGGGAGGGCCCAGCCCATTGTGAGTGGTGCCAACCCTGGGTTGGTGGTCCTGTTTTCTAAAAGAAATCAGGCTGAACAAGCCATGAGGAGCAAGCCAGTAAGCAGCACCCCCTCAAGGCCTCTGCATCAGCTCCTGCCTCCAGGTTCCTACCCTGTTTGAGTTCCTGTCCTGACTTCCTTCAGGGATGAACAAAACCATAGCAATGTGGAAGTATAAGCCAAATAAACCCTTTCCTGCCCAAGTTTTGTTTTAGTCATGGTGTTTCGTCACAGCATAGAAACCCTAACAAAGACAAGACTGAGCAGAAGAGGCATGGATGTATGACCCAAGGCCATCTACCCAGAGAAATCCTCCAAGGGTCTGGAACCAGGGTCTATAGCTAACAGGTGACCTTGGTGGGGATGGGTTAGTTGCATTCCAATGCACAGACCAGAGAGTGACAATGCAGTCAGGCTAGTCTTCAGTGGGGGCATGGCCTGATGATGTAAATGGGTGACAGTTCAGGGACAGAGGCTTCAAGCTTCCTGTGAAGAAGGTACTAACTGCCATACTCTACTGTGGTGCACACCCCTGCCATGTTAGTATCGGGGGGCCAGCCAGTGGCCCTACCTGAAAATGTTACAAGATAGTCAGAGATTGACAATCACAGATGAAATCTGTAGATGGGTTTGGCTCCCAAGTGAAAACTCCAGAGCCCTACTGAACTGTTCTGCCTTGCTCTATTCTGTGAAGGGGGGTGGATGCTGCTGGCCAGGGGGTGGGTTTCTCTAGGTTTTCCTGGCCTCATGTGCCAATATTGATGTCTGGGACTTCTTAAATCCCCTATTTTGGGGTGGAGGCAGGGTTGTCCTCTCACCTCTTCCTGTCTTTCTCAAAAGTTAAAAAAGTGAAAATAGAAAGCAACAAGTCATTTATTTCTTTGTGTTTCAGAGTATCCTGGGTTGAAGAAGAGACAGACTATGCAAGGGAGACCTGGTTCTCTTCACTGTCATTGTTCTCTGTCCCCATCTGTGTGCATGTGGTGGCTGGGGTGAGGGTGAGGGTTGAACCCTAAGCCTCCTTGTCAACAGTGGAATGCTTCCTCTTTAAATGAGGATTTGAGGTCTGGGAGGCATGGAACATTGGGACTCCATCCTCTTTAATGTAGAGGTTTGAGGCCAGGGAGGCATCAGACGCTGGGACGCCATCCTTTTTAATGTGGAGTTTTCAGATGAGGGAGGTGTAGGACATTTAAATTGTATACACTGGTATCTGCATATTGCAGGAAGATCCAAGGCTGTACAAGGATCAGCAGATCCCCAAATTTACAGAACTAATTAGGAGCAGATTCTGAGACTGAAACCCAACTTGTCTGATGTCCAGTCCCAACGATCCATGGCTTTGACTTCAGAGGACGAATGACTGAAAGAATGGTATTTGAGAACGTTCTGTTCGGATGCAATTGGAAAATCATCTCTCCACTGTGCCAAAGTCATTTCCAGATGTATTGAGAGCTGTATGCAAAGTTATACTTGGAAGAAAATTTGCAGCACCTGGGTTAAAGAAGAGTGACAAGCTCAAAGACACTTCACCCCCCAGCATATGCCCACTGGGATGATCAGGACAGGTGAGGTGAGGCAGCAGGAGAGAACTAGAGACCAGCTCAAGCTGCACCCCCTCCCCTGGCCTGTCAACAGTCCCAACCACCAATTAGCTTTGGAGCTAGGTGGAAGGAATTGTGGAATGTCCTCAGGATATCTGGTTCCTCTTTCCGTCCATTGCTTCCTGTCAGAGGCTGTGCCCTTCTTTAGCAGCAGCCTGTTAGGTGTGGGTGGTCTCAGCTTTTCTTGATCTGGATAATTTTCAAGTGCTTATATCTTTGCATGTAAAGAGTATGGGATGCAGCCTGTTGTCCCGCCCTGGGTAGCTGTGTCCAATGGGATTAACAACCCAGCCTCTGAAGGAGGGGTTAAACACACAGCATGCTTCCCCACAAATGGACCGAGCCTCACCTTCCAGTCAATTTCAGAACCTATAAGAACTGCATTTTCTAACATCAGGGATGGAACCCTAGTTTTTAATTATGATTAGATAGTCAGGGTGGAATGGGTACCCAAGAGAAGTCTTACAATGGAAAAGAAAACCCTATATGGAAACAGACTAGAATGTCCAAAGAGATGCTGGTAGAAGAAGAAACACTGCTAACCCCAGAGATTTAAGACACCCTTGCATTCATGAACCAAGAACTGGGTACCAGAGTAAAGGAGTAGTCACAGGAGAGAACTACTCAGAAAATGTTTGGAAGCCCTTGAGGGGAGGCACTGTGGTCCCAGTGTCACAGCCCGACTGTGCCACACAGGCAGAGCATTGTAGGTACCTCTGGCTCAGCATACGATGTGTGTATGCTCTAGGCACGCACACCAGAGTGTAAAGACATATGCACACACTTGGAAAGTCTACAGGAAGAGTATCCCTACAGTCAGGTATGAAAGGTGAGCATGAAGCAGGACACCAGTTCACTGATGGTCCTTGAATTAAAAATACAAATGTATTTTGTGGAAAGAAATGCTCCCTGAAGTACATACGTTGGCTGCTGAAACTCACTGAGCTGTGCATTAAGGTTAACTTTTTTTTTTTTGAGAGATGATTTCCATTTGTAATATCATAAACAAAATTTCTTACCAGAGTCACCACAGCATTTGCTGTTTCATTAAAAAAAAGATTGATTATAGAGAAATTCTTATTCTAAGCAGAATTCTTATTCTAGAAAACTGGAGGTTAAAATTTGCCCTGCCCCAAATGACTTGACAGACTTTGATGATCTCTCATGGAAGACCTCACCCTCCCTGGGGTAGTAAATGCGGGATGGGAGGGCAGGATGGGTGGGGGGATGGGAAGATGGGAGGGAAAGAGAACTGAGATTGATATGTAAAATAAGATTATTTATAATTTAAATAAAATTTATAAAAAAACAGTAAAATTTTAAAATGGCATGTGAGAGGCACTAGCTTTAGAACCAACAGCTAAAGAAATTGGAGAGAAAGGGGAAAGTACTGAGGTTGTAGTCTGAGCTAACATTTGAGTCCAGGTCCATGGAATCCTGGGAACACAGGGGCTGCACCACACTTGCTATGAGCTTCGTGTGCCAGTAACTTTTATTACTTTGGTTGAGATGGGTGGGTCCTGTGTATTTTCGGGGTTTCTGAAAATATTTATAATTAAAAACAAGCCATCTGAAAAAAAATAGTCTTAATAGTACTTCCAGGCATTTCCCTGCTTGGTTTTCAAAGCGTGGAGACGTTACGGAAAATTTGATCCATATGTTCGGTTAACATAAGTGTGAAGAATTGGATGAGTATTTTAAAAATTATTTACTGAGCAAGAAGCTTGCTTGCTGAGCGCCTTGGCCATCCCCTTGGGACTTACTCTGAACATTTGAGATTCTTGTTCCTGTCTGGAGGCTATGAAGGTGGTATCCTTGGTGGAGTCATGTGCCCAAGGGGTCCCTGTCACCATGTCTGAGGAAGTTCCTTCTACAAGGACGGAAGGCCTTGCTTTGGGACATGCCCAGTGTAGGACTTCAAGGTACATTTGGCAATGGCTGTCTGAGTTATTCAGTTGTAGCTTCCCTTCTCACCTATCTGCGGCATCTCGTGAGGGTCCCACAGCTCTCAAGTCACTGTTGGTCAAATGCCTTGGCCAGGCATTCCCACGGCTTCCTTCTTTCAAGCTCCTCTAAAAAGACAGGATGTTTCCAGATGAGTACATCTTCAGGGGTTCTGACAAAGGACAGTGGCAAATACACCTTCTTTGCTGATGTATCAGGCACGATGGGGATGTTCTGCTTGACAGGAGTGATGAGCAGAAATCCCCAGCCAGAGGATCAGCATGCTCATCTTCATAAATCACATTATTGAGATTGGTCTTTTGGGACCACCTACAAACTGCTTGCCGTGGAAGCAACCTGTTCCTGGTCTAGATCTTGTCTCATTTTCAGTTGAAAGGTTCTGATATTGTATGATGGATAAGGGAGGGGCATTTACACACACACACACACACACACACACACACACACACACACACACACACACACACAGACATACACTCATACAGACACAGGCAAACACATACAAACATCCTCAAATGTGTCAAATTGCCACAGGAAGTTTTGTAATATAGAATATAGTTAATAGGGTCTATAAGCTGCATGGCAACTTCATATGTTAAACAAAGAGGTTGAGCACCAGACAACATGACTGAGTCTGTTAGAAGGTATTTATGAGCTGCCTCAGTGTGTTGACCTACATGGAGCAGGGATACCCTTCCTGTTCATGGATCCCAGGGTTTACTTACTGTTCACGGGCTTGGGTGGGCTGGGCAGCACCACTCTGTTGCCCTTATTCCCCATTTTTGGTCATTTCCAGCAATTTAAGAAGTTCAGAAAGACCCAGGATCTTGCCCATCACAACAACTTCTGAGGAAAGGGCACTTGTCTTAGTTAGGGTTTCTATTGCTGCAATGAAATGCCATGACCAAAAGGCAAGTTGGGGAGGAAAGGGTTTACTCAGTTTACACCTCCACATTGCTGTTCTTCACCAAAGGAAATCAGGACAGGAACTCAAGCAGGGCAGGAACATGGATCAGGAACTGATGCAGATGCCATGGAGGGGCGCTACTTACTGGTTTGCTCTGTGTGACTTGCTCAGCCTGTTTAGTTACAGAACCCAGAATGACCAAGTCAGGGATGGCACTGCACACAAAGGCTGGGTCCTCCCGCATTGATCACTAAATGAGAAAATGCCTGTAATTGGGTCTCATGGAGACATTTCCTCAACTGAGGCTTCTTCCTCTCTGCTGACTCTAGCTTGTGTCAGTTGATACAAAACCAGTCAATATAGCACTACATGTCCATCTCAGGTCTCTGAAATGAAGAGCTCTAGCAAGTGCACGCGCGTGTACACACACACACACACACACACACACACACACACACACACACACACACTTCCCCCTCTCTCACACACACAGAGACAGAGAGTGGGGAGAGGGAGGTGGGAAGGAGGAGGGAGGGAGGAGAGAGAGAGAGAGAGAGAGAGAGAGAGAGAGAGAGAGAGAGAGAGAGAGAGAGAGAGAATATCTTATTTCCAGGTCTTGAGGTTTGAGTGACCAAAATCCATGGTCTATTACCAAGCATAGATGAACCCACATCAGGCTCTGAGGTCCCTTCCATATCCTAACTACTGACTTTTCCTTTAATCTACTCTCTGAGCCATGTGGTATCGCCCTCCCACTTAACCTTGGAAGCCCTTGGTGTGTTTATATTAAGGGCAAGGCTCATTGTTTTTATTTTTGAGTTTCAGTCTTGCATTGTTTTATGCTGTCATTATTCTCCCATGGTACAGGCACTGATCTCCACAGGACGGGCATTTTGTCTGAAGCCTCACTTATCTTAAAAAAAAAAAACAGGATAATTCTGATGCTTAGTAGAGATATATGTGCAACATCTGTTCTCACCAACAAGTGGACCATGGATGAATATGCAGTATAGACAAGGACCCCGAACAACTCAGAGTCAAGCCTTCAAGCCCATGGCTGGGCCTCAAGACTTATAAACATCTTGATGTCTTCAAAAGGAAAATGAAATCTTGGGGGGAAAAATTGAAACTTTTGAGTGTCCAGAGAAGCATCAGGCAAGCCATGCAATGTGGGGACAAGAGGCAAGGGGAAAGAGTGATGGAAAAAACCAGGAGAGGCCAGTTATGTGAGGTCTCTTTACCAAGGGTCTTGCTTTGGGATGTTTGGTTCATGGCTGGTGCTGGCAAGGACTAGTTGCTTGAGGGGAACAAACCACGTGGGGGTTAGAGCCCTGAGATGGGAGAAAGAGTAAATAGGATAGTACAAGTTGATTTCTGAGCCCATGACGTACACAGTAGAGGGAAGAAACAGGTGGGAATTCAAGAACAATGTAGGGTCTGAAGGAGACAAACACACAGACAGGCATGTTGGGGTGGGTTCCCAGATGGCCATTGGACTGTGGGCACCTTCTGAGGAGACAGAAGGGCCCAGAATAGACAGCAGGAGGGGACATTCTGACTTTCTCTGTACAGAATGTAGCAAGAGAGGCTGTTGTCATCACAGGACCTGTGACAGAACAGGGATGGGGTCCCAGGTAAGCTGGGTGCCAGGAAGGGTGGGAGCACATTAGCACATTGGGTCCGTTGACTGCCATCTGTGTGATGCTAATCCCAGGATTCTGAGCACTCACTCTGGGCACCCAGGAATGCCAGGCTAGGAATAGTAGGGTCCATTTGAAGTTGTTTCCTCCAAGTAAGAGAGGTAAAAGTTAAGGATGAGACAATTCAGGGTGCTGGACAGAACAAAAGGACCGTGAAAACTGGGAAAAAGTTAATGTGTTTGCCATCTGGTGTGGCTGCTGTGTCAAACACAGCATAGGTTTTGCTACAAAAGGATACATGGGCTAAGTAGTTAAGCCAGCAGACTTACAATAAAATAGAGGACCCTCTACTGTTGTGGAAATCATCTAGTCAATAGAATGCCCTCAGAGAAAAAACCAAAGGCCTCTGGGAAGAAGGAATTCTAGTCAAGCTTCCAGCTTTAAGACTCAACTAAGGCTGTAGCACCAGCATTTCCTGGGACTGCAGCCTAACTTGCAGAAAGCCCGTTCCATGAGCACACAAGCCAATTCTTGAAAATATTTCTTTCCTTCCCCCTCTCCACTCCCTCTTTTCATCCCCCACTTCCTCTCTCCCTCTTACTTTCCCTATTTCCTTTCCCCCTTCCCTTATGTCCCATGAAGTTGACAGGTGGTAAGAATGTGGGGGAACCAATGGTTTTGGAGCCCTGGAAACACATTTCCAAGCCCTTCTTGTTCATGATTCAGGTTGTGAAACTCTGAGCTCCAGCAGACCACTGTGAGCTGAGAGAACAATGATGGGGGAATGCCCTTTTGTATAAATATGTTTCTCTTATTGATTGATGAATAAATCACTGTTCGGCCAATGAGGCAGCAAGATAGGCAGGAATAGGAGATGAGGAGAATTCTGGGAAAGGGAGGCAGGAGCCGGAGAGAGATGCCATGTGGCTGAAGGAGTAACATAGCAGATTACTGGTAAGCCGAAACCTCATGGCAATACATAGATTAACAGCTTTGGGTTAATAATTTAGAGAGAGCTAGCCAATTAGAAGCTCAAGCCATCACCCAACAGTTTCATAATTAATATAGCATCCGTGTGTTTATTTGGGGCTGAAGGGCGGCAGGACCTGGTGGGACAAGAAACTACAGCAACAGGACAGAGCTTGTAGATCATTATCTGTGGACACTGAAGTTCTTAAGGGAGCTGCAGAAGCCACAGGCGAGAGGGATACAATATACAAGATGTAGGTGCAGAGGAGGTTATGAGGACCACAGGAGGGTGACTGAAGGTAACAGAGTGAGGAGCTACCATTCGTGGGCTCCATGGACATGCTCATTTTCATTGTCATTTAGTGGAAGCATGGGGTGGGGGCATTTTCCATAGACAGCAAAGGAGACTATTTTGAAAGGAGAGAGCACCAGTTCTGTTATAAGGCAAGTGACTTAGTGAGTGAGTGTCACAGTCAAGAGACAGGTGAATCAAGTAGAAACAGTCACAGATGTCTTGGGTTCATGACATTACCAACATCCAGACAGTACTGCTGGAACCACACACTTTGAAATGAGGGCAGCAACATTGAGAGAAGGGCCAGATTCAGTCAATGGGGGGGGGAAGGTGAGAATAAAACACTAATCCTTAGAAGTGGTGATGTCATGAGGAGATAGCATGGGGGTGTGAGAAGAGCATCACACAGGGCTGTGATCCCAGCATACTGTGGAACACAACCTAAGTGGTGCTGATGGAGCCAGCCAAGAACTGATAGGACAAGCTTTCCATATTTAACAAGATATTTTAATGTCATCGCCACAATTTCTTTCCCAAACTTTTTCTCGATAAAAGCTATTAGTGAAAAAAAATTAAAACAAGAAAGCATTTCTGACCTTAAGGGCTCTCTTAATTCCCCAAAAGCTGATCCTGAAATTCCCATGTGTTTATCTCTAGTTTTTTTTAATACTGGACAATTGGACTGCCGGGACAATTCAACGTTTGATTTAAACAGAGAGCTGTCAGCTATTCTGTTTGTCCTGGAATGTGGGCTGTGATTAGGGAAAAAATCTTTCCAGTAAAATTAACTGTCTGTTCAGATTTCCATCACCAGCAATCCTTTTTGCAAAAGAAACAATAACAGTTGAGTGTGTTCTAGGAGACTTGGAGAGAAAAGAAGAAAGTTCAGAGGCAAAGCTTGGTCTAAGTTCTGACACTGAGGCTGCAATTACTCCTCACAACAAGAATGTTCTGGGCCTGGCCTGACCATGCTCTTGGCACAAGGCGTCATTGTTTATGCCAGCCTGAAGAGACTCTTGAATCTGTGTCTTTTGATTGAGCATTTTTATGATGTCTGCATAAATCACTTTTCCTAAGATGGCAGCCCTGGCATGGAGCTGGCACGCCTTTTTATGGGCATTGGCTGTGAGCGAGGACTTCTCTCTCTTTAGATGAAGCTTCTGCTCTGATTTCCTTTGCCCTGCACCCTAGGAAGGTTTCCTGTGATGTCTCAGATGCCACCCTCTAACCCAGTTTGTGACTGTTTATTAGACCAACTTTATCTTCTGTTATTCCTCAATTGCAGGAGTCAGGGACTGGGTAAATCCATGGAGAGAACATTACTGAATTTATCTTCTAGTTCTCCCTCACATCGTTGTCAGGTTGGATTTAACCATGTCTTTCTAGAACAGTGCTTTTCAACCTTCCTAATGCTGACCCTTTAATACAGTTCCTCATATTGTGGTGACCCCCAAGTATAAAATTATTTCATTGATACTTTATAACTGTAATTTTGCTGCTGTTAGGAATTGTGATGTAAATATCTGTCTTTTCCAAAGGTCTTAGATGACCCCTGTGAAAAGGTCCTTTGACCTCCAAAGGGGTTGCGACCCACAGGTTGAATAACACTGCTCTAGAAATTTGTCTTTATAAATGTTTTAATGACCTTTGGGGACCAACAATATCTGAAGACATAAATATTACCCAAAATAGTGATGATGGATACATTAGAATTCAGCAAAACTTAGAGTACATCTTTCTCAGTGGATAGCCTTATGAAAATACCATGTTATCACTCACCTCCACAATACAGAAAGAATAACCATAAATCAATCAGAGAAAGATAGGGAAACCAACCAGAGAAAGATAGGGAGCCACAGTAAAAGCCAAGCAGCAAACTCCAGGGATGCTTAACAAAGCAAGTACCCCAGTGACCAGTGGGCATTTGAGGAAGGGGCCAGGACTTTTAGTGACTAAGACATACAAATAAAGCTGCAGGGAATGGAATGGAACTATGCCCTCACAGGGATGACTTAAGCTACAGAGGCCTCCAATCCAGTGATTGAGGGTACAGTGTGGAGAACCTCACCAATCACGAAGGTTATGTGGTCTATGATTCCGGGACCATTCTCCAACAGTGCTTACTAAGTTTATGCATGCCCTGCTCTCTGACCCAGCCACTCTCCTGGGAAGGCCAGGCATGAATGGTTATGTCCACAAGATACAACAAGGATGTTTATGTAAACCCAACCTGAAGATGGCATGTAGTTCATGATCAAGGACTGTACAGATGAAACCTGTGTGCCCTTGCTGGGAAAATCGGCAGCAGATACAGACATAAGAGTAAGGGTCTTACGTGTGTACAGGACACTGGATGCAGAACTTCTATAGGTTTCATGCAGAAAGATAAAATCACAAAGATAAGAAGAGCTTTTGGGTGTATCTATGAGGGATTATCTAGATTAGGTTTACCTCTGAATTTGTTGGTAATTCCTTAGTGTGACATAATTTTACCCCTTTGGAAAGGGAATGTTTGCTTTATATATTAGAGGTATATAATTGGGTTTTTGTTGCTGTTATTGTTAATTTTTTTTAAATTTTTGAGGATTTCTTAAATGAGTTCCATATTTAACATTTCCACCTCTCCCTCTCCTCATTTAACTCCTCCCAAGTCCCTCTTCTCTCCTCTCACATTCATGATCTCTTTTCCCTTATTATTTTTGCATGTGTTATATGTGCACACATATGTGTGTATATGTCACTGACTAAGTCCATTTAGTGTTGCTCATATGTACATGTGACCGACTTCTTGGGTTCAGTTAACTTTTTAGGGGGAATCATCTCTGGCAAAACTGACTCTCCCTCTCTCAGCAGTCATGGGTTGCCTGTAGCTCTTCATCTAGAGATGGAGCCTTGTGAGATTTCCCCCATCTCTGTTGGCATGAAACTAGTGGTTTCATCATGCAGGTCTTGTTCAGGCAATTGTGTTCACTAGTACAGCTACATGCCATGTCTAGAAAACACCACCTCCAAAAAGAGAAAATCAAGGAAACAACTCGGTATCCTTAGCAATTAGGGGAGTATAAACTAAAGCAACTCTGAGATATTTTCTTACCCCAGCTCAGAATAGCTAAGGTCAGCAAAACAGCCGACAATAAATGTGAGTCAGGATGTGGGGAAAAAGGGTGTTATTCACTTTGGTGGGGCTGCAAAGTGGTGTAGCCACTCTGGAAATTAGTGTGGAGAATTCTCAAAAAGCTAAGAAGTAGATATAGTGACCCAGCTATATCACTCATTGGCATATACCCAAAAGATTCAATATCCTATTCTACCAATTCTTAGCCATGTGCATTGTTGTTCTAGTCACAGTAGGTAGTGTAATGGCTTTTCTTGGTTGTCAACTTGATTGCATTTGGAACTAACTAAAACCCAAGTGGCTGTGTTCACCTACGAGGAATTTTATCTTAATTAAGTCATTTAAAGTGGGAAGACCCACTTAAAATAGAAATCTTTTGAGGTGGGAAGATACACCTTTAATCTTGACCACACCTGTGGCAGCCTCTATAAAGGACTTGGAAGAAGGAAGCTTTCCTCTTTCCCTGCTTGTCCTCACTCTCATTGGTGTATCTATTCCTTCACTGGCATTAGAGCCTACTTCTTTGGGACTCTGGTGTATACTGAAAACCAGCTGAGACACCCAGCCTCATGGAGTAATTAACTGCTGGAGTCTTGAGCCTTCTCTTGGTAGGCAACCATTGTTAGACTAGCTGGACCACAACCTGTAAGTAATTCTAATAAATTCCCTGTATGTATACGCAATATAGTATAATATGTATTCCATAGTTGCGTTCCTTTAGAGAACTATGACTAATACAGGTAGGGTATAGAAACAACCTATACCCTTTAACTAATGAATGGTAATGAAAATGTGGTATGCATACACAGTGCAATTCTATTCAGCTGAAGAGAAAAATAAAACATGAAATCTGTAGGTAAATGGATGGAACTGGCAAAACATTTTACTGATCAAGGTAACCCAGACCCAGAAAGACAAAACACCAGATGCTCTTTTACTTGTCTAGTTCCAAATCTTTAGATATGAGTATAGGACCTGAAGTAACAGCAGAAGCCAAGAATGGAACTTGGTTTGTGGTGTTATAAGAGCTCACAGTTAAGAGTTCCGATGAAACTGTGAATCTTGTATTTTCAACAAGGTTGAAATTATTATTAAACACCATGGGGGAAAGAAAGAGATTGGGAGATTATGGCTTAAAAGCAATGTATTTGGGGGTCAAAAGTAAACAAAAAAGTGGATTTGTGATGGGTAATAATCATTATCAATTTGGGACAGGCTTGAGAATCACTGAGGATACATGCCTGTGAGGAATTCTCTTGATTAGGTTAAATGAGGTGGGAGGACCCACCTTGAAGGTTGCCAGCACCATTACCTGGCCATAAACTCTTGACTACATCAAGACAGAAAGCTGACCATCACCAACCATTGTCCTCTGATTTTGGAGTGTGTGCTGTGTGACCAGCTGCCTCATGTTCCTGCTTCCAGGACTCTCCAGCCAGGGTACTCTGTAACCACAGCAAATTGTGAGTCAAAAATCAACTTTCTTTCTTTAAGTTGCTTTTGTCAGGGCATTTTACCAGAGAGACAAGAATAATAACCTCGACAACCAGCAAATGGGGATATGTCTGACTGCTAACCAAAGCAGGAACTCAAACCAGAGCAGTCTGACCAACGGCAATAACACACATTGATATTTGGAAGACACTTGAGCCATCAAGTAGTAAGAAGTGTGTTAGGGCCTTTAAAAGCACATTTCTCCGATAACCCACAGTTAGTGATTCTTATTAAGTCTGTTGTGGCTAGGTCATTCTATGAGAATTCTATGAATTTCCATTCTTTGAGAATTTACTGAGACCTGTTTTTGAGTTTATTGAGAGTTATTTTTTTATGTCTCAGCATGTGGAATATCTTGGACAATATATTTTGTACAATAAGAACCTGTACTGTGAACTGTAGGACAGTGTCTTGTACAAACATGTTCGAGATGTTTGGTTGCATAGAGACTGACTTGATAGATACTTTTGTTCACATTTGATTCATTGTTCAGGATAGTTGAAATGAGACATTTCTTCAGGTTGATATTTACATACATCTGTCTGTCTAACATGCATGTAATCACTCGTCAAACTTGAATGTTTGTCCCAATATTTCATCACTAGGAGAAGACTGAGAGGCCAAGACAGTTACTAGTAATGCAAATTAGAAAGTATATTTGACCTAGGCCTGGCTCAGGATAATGTGGTAGACTTTGGGGAGCCCCTTTTGAGGGCTTTACTCTGCCTGGGGGATGGAGGGGGGATGGCTAGGGGCAGGTGGGATGTTGGGGGGGAGGGGAGAGAGAGGGAGAAGGGATTGACATCTGAAGCAAGCTTGTTCCTAATTTGAACTAATAAAATAAAAGAAAAAAAAAAGAAAGTATATTTGAGGTCATTTTGTCAATTCCTATTATTTTACAAATTTAAACAGAACCCAGAACACCTAGTAGCTATCCAAGATTTGTTACACAATGGTGCCCACCTACCTGAAATGCCTCCCCCTGACTCCAGATACAAGACTTACATCTATAACCCTCAGGTCCATAGAGGCTGGAGACCACATCCTGTGCCTGGGGAGACATGAGCTATACACCCCCAATAAGTGCATCACACTGACACACTTCTCTGTGGTAGTGGTGCATGTCACCCAGGTATGACCAGTCCCCAGAGGGATCTTTGCTGTCTGGTATGTTTCTGGAAACTACTTCAAGGTGTTTTCTGGTTGTCACTAGCATTCATAGGGAAAGATGTCAGTTGACAGAATGAAGCCCTGTGTATTCCAGATATGAAGTGTGCAGTGAAAGTGCCACACACACTTGAGGATGGTTGTACCATCCAGACATGATACTGGAGCTCTCTGGGAGCCCTCTTTAACTTAAGGAAGGCACACTCATGAAAGGTAAACCACCTATTGCATCTCATGATTATTTATTTTTTATTTAAATTAGAAGCAATCTTATTTTATATATCAAACCCAGTTCCCTTTCCCTCCCATCTTCCCGTGTTCCACACCGACCCCCATTCCATCTCTCTTCTGTTCCATAGAGAGGGTAAGGCCTTCCATGGGGGATCATAAAAGTCTGTTATATCATTTGGGGCAGGGTCTAGTCCCTCCCCCATGTGTCTAGGCTGAAAGAGTATCCCTCTATGTGGAATGGGTTCCCAAAGTCCATTTGTATACTAGGAATAAATGTTGTTCCACTACCAGAGGCCCCATAGACTGCCCAGGTCTCCTAACTGACACCCATGTTCAGGGGGTCTGGTTCTGTTCTATTCTAGTTTCTGAGCTGTTAGTCTGGGGTCCATGAACTCCCCCTTGTTCAGGTCAGCTGTCTCTGTGGGTTTCCCAAGCCTGGTCTTGACCCCTTTGCTCATCACTTGCATCTCATAATATTTTAAAGAGAGAAGTTCTCATGTATCAAAAGTCTTGAACTTACTATGGAGTTGAGGATGACCTTGAATTTCTGAGTCTTCTGCCATGAGTTATGGGATTACAGCAATATGCCACTGCACCCAAATTTATCTGCTGCTGAGGATTTAACCCAGAGCTTTGTGCATACTCTACCAACTGAGCCTCGTCCCCAGCCCCTGACATTGGGTTTTTATGAAGGGTCTGGGGCTTTCTCCCAACTGTGTAAGCCATGGTGTCTAGAACAGGAGGGAGCCATGTCTCCTCCTTCACCTTCTCAACTCATCTTCAACACGGCAAATTGAATTTTGTTTGAGTATGTGTCAGAATTTAAAGACTTGGCTGTAGTTAGTCTCTCTGCTACTGCAGAGGCCCTAATGACAACCAGCTGAGTGAAGGAAGAGGCTCAGACTTGGAAAAACAAATGAGTCCTCAGCCTGGAGAAGGCTCAGTGCCATAGCCCCAATGTTGGGGGTGGTATGGGATCTTGGGTCAGAGGGGGATGTGCCCGGAAGGCTTTTGTTCTACTGTGGAGATGACCCAGCCCAGGGATGACTGATGCACTGAGGTCAGTCTGAGATGATGAGAAGAAGGATCCAAAAAAAAAAATTAAGTACACTCTGCACTGCTATGGTCTCAGAGGGACCAAGCTAGCAGAAGAATAAAGTCAGTCAAAGTTTAATACTCTAAAGCCAGTATGTTTCCTAATGAGGGTATGAGTGGAAAACAAATGGACTGAGCCAGCAGTCCTTCCAGACAGCCATCGTTCAGACTCAGGAAAAATTCTATCCAAAGAATAATAAACTGACTCAAGATAAACATGAGCCACAACTCATTTATTTACCCACAGGTAAATATTTTAGTAAATTAATTGACTTGGATAAAGTGAGAGTTGGCAGATTCAGGTGGGACATACTGGCATCTCTTGTCTTATGCTACCCATGGACATCCACGATCAACACAGGTCAGGGTCTGGGAAAATTATTCTGCTCCTAGAGTCTTTATGCAGGTGTGACTTTGTAACTTTAAATAATGTATTGACGATACAGGGTGTACTGCTTTGTAATGAGAGAGAATGATAGGCATGCCTCTAAGAGAAGGTGCACAAGAAATTAAATGTCTCAATTCGCTGAATTCCTTATCTAAAAACGTTCAGCCATGAGCAGTAGCCCAGATAACACTGATGACCTGTGATAACTTGAGGAGATAAGGACAGTCCTTATCTCCCTGCAGAAGAGCCACTCAGTCAATAAGGCCTGTGGAGTCAGTCACACAGTATGGGCTCCTGGGGCCTGGAATAATACTCCTCTCTAAAACCAATCCTATTTACCCTTTATCAAGAGGACAGAGGCTTCTCCTGAGGCTTCTAGATGAATCTGTATTGACAAGTACCTACATCTTCATATCCACAGCAGCAGTGCCAGGTCCCAGGCTACCGATACCTCATGCAAAGAGCCTGGTATTTACGTAGAACCACGCCATCCAGCTCATTTTCACACTGTTCATACTACCTGGTGCCATGTGGTGATTTGTAAGTGGTTTCTGAACTCTGTGATTCAGGGAGGCATGGCAAGGGGAAAAGTTCACATCCTTAATAAAGACATGGTTAATATATTTTCCATCTAGGTTGGCTGAACCCATAGATACTGATGGTCAATTGTATTATTTAGTTGAGTGTAGGTCCCTTTAGGAGGTGTGTTTCTTCAGCTCTTGAAGATAGGAAGGAGGCAGGAGCCCACAGGAGCTCCTGCCCACTGGCTTTGGTATACCAGCCAGACCCTGGTTTCTTCCAGTAGCTGCAATTTAAGAATTTGTATTTCATTTTCTGATCATTTTGTGTTGACTTTTACGTGATTTGAGAGGAAGGGGTTAAATTCATCTTTTCACATATGTGTATCTAGTTTTCCCAGCATCAGTTATTAGAAAGATTGAATCAGTTTTGTTGGTCAATAGCGACATTAATTTTTTTATTTCTTCAAGATCAAACATTCATAAGCTGGAAGAGCACAAGAATATATTCATGTCTTCTGATCCTCCATTTTTTTGCTGTAATGATCTTTAATAATATTCCATATTTCTGTGTTATCAATGATAATGTGTCCTGTTTTAGTATATTAATTTATGTAATTGCTTCTTTTCTCTTTGTTTATCTAAAGGTTTGGTGATTTTATGCTTTCAAACAACAAATTTATGACTTTTTGTATTTTCCTTTTGTCTCAAACTTATTTAATTCTGCTCTGATCCTTATTATTTATGAAATTTCAGGTTTCATTTGTTCCTTTAGTTATTTGAGTTGTATTATGATGTTATTTGAAATCTATTATTGTTTTCCTGAGGTAGATGCTGGTGATGTTTGCATCTGCCCCAGTGTCTTAGGCTGTGGGTGTTGTTGGGTGTGACTACATGGCTGAGACTGGTGGTTGGAGCAGTCATCCAGTGTCTGGAGGACTGGACACAGGCACACTGTGTGCTGCAGGCTGGTCGGATATGCAACAGGCTCACTCATTCCAGGGACAAAGCTGTGGCCTGGATGGCTGTTGGGCTGTTTTCCATTATGGTCAGCTGCTGTGCACTGGTCAGCTGTGTAATTGGCTCTGTGGAGGGGGGGAGAACTGTCTCCTGACATGTTAGGAAAGGGTGCAGATGTATGTGAGCACATTAGGGTTTTGTCTGTCACCTTTCCCTCTATTTAAGCCTGCCGATTCCCTGGGGAACTAACTGGCTTTTGTGACCCATTAGTCCTTGAGGATTGGCTTTTATGATTGGCTGGGCTCTGAGCTCTGGAATGATGATGGTGCAGCCACTCACATGAATATGTTGTGAAGAGAATGCGATCCTAAGAATGGAAATACACCGTGCTGTGGCTGCTGACCCCAGGTGGGGTACGCTCTAACCACGAATCAGTTTTAAGTTGTCGGTTTGAGTCTGTAACATGAACCTCTGACAGGGGAGTACAAGTCCATGAACTCAGGGCAACTCTTAAAGCTGCTTGTGGACTGTGAGAGTAGCCTCAGTCTCTTGCTGTAGGGACGACAAGTACACAGTGTCTACGAGAATCTTCTCTGAGGAGATGCAAACCTGGATAGGGACACGGGGTGAAGGAGGCTGAGGCCTCTCTCCAGTCTGTGGCATCACCCTATTTGTTTCACTCACTGCACAGGGGCCACTCCCCTGCTGCTCAATGGTTTATTCTCTGTGTTCCTTTAGTGCATGAGGGACATGGAGGCAATGTGATGGGCAACGGTGCTCAGCTGTGCCAATCTCCTATCCGGATTCTGCTTTTAGTCTTTATTTTCCACAGGGCCTGACACAGATTTGCAGATTTGCAGTCGTCTTCCTCACTCTGTCCCTCAAGTCAGGAAACTCAGCACTGGTTTGGTTAGAACCAGGGTATTGCTGATGTTTCAGTGAAACCTTTATGCTTTTGTCTGCATTTAAGAAAGACCCTTAAGTCTATTATAGCTCGATTATCCCACGGTCAGAGACACAGGCCTGACACTTCAGAGATAGCTTCTATTTCTGTATATGGCCCTGTGGCTACTACTTCTCACACGGGGCCTACTGTGACAGGACCTACTGTCATTAAAGATGCTATTCAGTTTGATTACACAATCAAAATACTTAAAAATTAGGGCTATATCTGTGGGTAAGTATTTGACAACTGTGTGCATGCGTGTGTTCAAATACCTTCTTTTCATATCTGGAGAAGGCATTATGGGCAAAGTGACATGGCCCTGTGGTGGAAAGGCAAATAAGCAGCAGCCAGCTGGGTGAGCTCATGCACCCCTGGCTGGTCTGTGATAAGTACAGGGCAGGGAAAAGGGGCTTTTTCAATGCGAAATCTGCAGTTTTTATCTTTGTGGCAATCCGTGTTTAATAACAAGAGACTCCCCTGAGCAGCATTGCAGCTGAGAGCAGCCTATAATCCCATGTGCTGATTTTACAGTTGTCATTTCTTGTGGCTGTCTCTTATTTCCCTAAATGCTTAGAGAGAAGTTTTGCTCCTTAGTTAAAGGGCAAATGTAGGAAAAAAAATCCCATTCTTTCCCTCTGTGTCACAGTTGAAACTCTGGCTCTCTGGGTTGTTGTTACTTCAAAGTCTGTAATTATGGTCTCTTACAGGAGGGTCCAAAATTTCCCTGTACCCATGGACTTTAATTCTTCCTCCCAAGGAACCAAAATTACCACATTTCTTTATTCCACCACATTGGTTTCTTAAACATGCCCATACTTGTGTGGTTTAATGAAAATTGAGTTATTTTAAAGATGTCCTTTATGGTTATAATGATGATGATTAATATTATTATAGGTGTTTCTGTTTTTTGTCAAGAGTTAGTAGTGTGCATATAATTGTGGTATATCATACTGGCTGGGACACCCTGAGTGTCATTTCCTTCTATACCACAGATATAAGCTGGGTCAGTGTAGATACGGGCTTTTATATTTTCTTCAAATGTGTAAATACATCTCTGCCAAGCTGGAGGCTGTAAGGACCCACCTGGAAGCAGCACACACCTGAGGGTAAAGAACTAGAAGGACGATTTTTCCAGCAGGGCTGGGCTGGAATCTAAGAAGCATGATACATACTGCCCATTTAGGACTCCAGTCTCAGGATAGCACATTATCCGGGACTGGAGGACAGACTGTGGGTTATCAGTGTGTCTTATCAGTACTCGGGGTTCACCTGCACTGGGGACAGAGAAGGCCAGGAGAAAGTATGGTGGAATAGGGCAGAAGTGAAGCCATGAAGGAGTCGAAACAAGCAACACACTGGGAATTTGAAGACATCAGGATGAGACCAGCATCTGAGAGAGTAGAGAGTTGACTGAGTAGAATGTGGGTACGTGTGTCCAGTCTGGTGGGCTGTTCGAAATCTGGGAAGGGTCCTGTGCAAGCAGGTATAAGATTTGTGGAACCCAGAATGAGTTTAATGAGTAAAGAATTCAAAATTGATTACAAAATGAGCTGAGTTTTTAAGTGTTGCGATGCGTTAACTCTGGGCCACTTGATTGTCCAGTGGTGATTCACCTATGCATAATGGTACTTAACTTAGTGGCCACATGGATATAAATGACTAAGTCAAAGAGAAAATATTTCCAACCCAGATCTTATCATTGATGTGCAAGAATGCCTAGGTTCATGGTTAAAGGGTTTGGGAAAATGTCACTGTTCATTACTTTTAGCTAACTGTGTCTCTGCGTTTACAAAGTGAAACACATGATTGATCACCTTACAGTTTGAAGCCACTCACCTGTGTTCTGTGGGGAGTTGTTTTTGCCCTAGTTGTGTATATTAGGATTAGAATTTTGCAGACGTAAACAGTTATAGAGGAGAGAAAAAGTAATGGTTAGTTTGAAAAGTTGACCTCAGGATGCATAGTCACCCTCCCCAAGACTGACATTTATCTCTCTGGGCACTGTGGAGATAGTAGTGACAAAAGATGATGTGGAGCCAAAAAAAAAAAAAAAATGTGTTGTGGCCTTGTATGTATGTAGCGGTTAGAATGTCAAATGTTACCTGTTTGTGATGTCAATGGGCTGTCAGCCACACAACAGTACAACCTGTACAACTACACACAGCATGTGGTAATTGTGAACCTTGTCCACAAAAAAAGGAGCTGGGTTTGTCAAACCTAATGAATCAAATAAGTACATTCATCAATAAACACAGCAGAAATGTTGGGAGCTCACATATCATGACTAATAATACCATTTTACAAAGACCCTGCTACCACTCAACTTTTCAGAAATACTTCCACCCTCCCTACCCCCCCCCCCACAATACTTCTGCAAAAACATTGGTTCAGTAACCACCTGTCCAGCCCAAGCCCAACACCACCTTTGCTAGGAATCTTTCCAGCCTCTGATTGTTGTTTCCGGTTATTTGATACTACTTATTTCACCTTTAAAGACTTCCCTTTAACCTTAGCTTTCTGGAAATGTCATTGGCTCAGGCATGCCTAACTCCTTGCCATGCTGCTCTTCTACCATTGTGTTTTGGAGAATCTCCAATTGTTGTGTTGACAGACCGGTGTCAGAAGTGGAGCCTGACCAGCCTTGGAGAGAACTGTGACACTGTGCTTAGTGTCCTTTGCACTCTTGGTTTCCATGGTGAGCCCTTCCTGCCTTGGTCACCTTTTTATCCTTTATTTGGGTAAGGTTATACTTTTATTCCTTTGAGGGTTCACACAAGACTTGTCTTTGCAAGCTTTTCATGGTATAAGGAATGATCCTTCAGGGTTGTCCGATTTTCCGAGAACTTATACTTTGTGAAGATGTCAAAACTCTCTTCTGAAACGTTATTTCCAGGGTTTTCAGGTTTAACACTGCTTGATGTGTATCTTGGTGGGTTCAGGCCTTTTTCTAGGTTACCCCATAGGGGCTATCATGAGAATCACACCCCGGGAACTCACCACTGACAAATGGTGTAGAAAACAAAGATTCTGTGTTTTGTGAAGATAATGTCTGATGTGTTGTTTTATATATATATATATATATATATATATATATATATATATATATATGACATATGTATATTGATCTACACACAGACTCACACACAGAGATACACATACAGATACACATACACAGACGTGCATACAGATACATAGAGACTCATACCCAGACAATATAGACACAGACACACAGACACATATGCAAACACATAAAAACCCACACACAGACACAATATGAGCACACACAGACATATAAAAACACACAGTGACACAGACACATATTCAGAGATGCACACACAGAGAGATTCACACACACATTTACGTGTTCCCCTACTTGGAAAAATTTAACCTTGAAGAGTTAGGGATTTCTTTTCTCTTTATCTGTCTTGTGCTTTGATTTTTTTGTTATCATTGGTTAAATAAACAACTGTTATTTCCCAATGCTCTGCACGCCTGTTTTGATCAAGTACTTTATACCTTTGGCGTTTTTCCCAGCCTCCCTTGGTATGAACACTCTAATGAAGTCTTTCTGACATTTCTATTTCCCAGCTGAGTCTCTGAAACGCCCCCAGTGAAGCAAGCACATCACCTCATGAAATGTTTAGAACGCTGACGAGGAAGCTGACACATGGGTGACACTGCTAATGAGCTCCAAGCAAGAATTCATTACATGAGTGGCAACTGAATTGAGCTCATAAAATATATGGCTTCTTACAGCTTTTATTTAAAAAAAAAAAAACTGCTGGTTTTTCCCGTAAATATTTTTCTTTTCCATATTTAAATGTCCTCTTTCTGAAGCCGCCTATAGCTTCTATGCAACTCAAAACTAACTCAACAAATAAAGAATCCCACACCCACCACCCAAAAGAGGGAGGGCAGACACACATACTTGTCTTCAAGGATGCCAGTCATCCTTCTCCAAAACCCAAAAACCTAGGCTACAGTAGGGGCAGGAGAGAGAGAGAGAGAGAGAAGAGAGAAGAGAGAGAGAGAGAGAGAGAGAGAGAGAGAGAGAGAGGGAGAGACAGAGAGAGACAGAAAGAGACAGAGAGAGACAGAGAGAGACTGCTGGAACTGGAATTCTGCATGTTTGTAACAAGCTTCAAGTGAGCACCTGGGGCCTGGGCCCTACTCAGTGCCTGGAAGGTTGTAGCACAGACCTCAGAACATTTAACCCAAGGCTCCTTCCTGCTTCAGGGCTCCAGCTCTAGGCACTTGGCTCACAGTTGCCTCCTTTTTCCCATGGATTGGGGTCAGGGTACCATAGTGACCTGAGCCAACCTACCTCATCTGTCTCCAGCACCACATGGGGTCCTGCTCACTCTTGGATGGGAAGATACCACAACTTCAGTGTATTCTTGGAAGGCTTGTGAGGAAAAAGTTATGAAGGAGAAAGTGACAGTTACCATGCTTGTTGTCATGAGTGAGCAATAATGACTTATCTTCATGCCTATCTTCAGATTCCATGTTAGTGAGTACAAGTAGCCAGAGGGAGTGTCTGAGGAGAAACTTCCTGCTTGCCACCGCCCTTTCTTTTGCTTAACTCCCAGAGTTTTTCTGTTGTGGTTACTGTAAGTCCCAGGTCTCTCACAGGACACAGACCCTGGGAGACCTGTCTATTCTCTGAGTTCTATCTTCTTTATCCTAAGCCCTGCTTTCTTCCACACTTTGTAGTATGCCCTCATCCTCTGGGCCTTTTTACATCCCGTCCAACCTGGAAAGATCCCTTCCCTGTGGCCCCAGTTCACACACAGACAAATGGAGACAGACACTCTTTTACCCTACAGTTAGTGTGGGTCATTTGTATCTAACCTTAATGTCACTTGCTTCGGGAAGCTTCCCAGACCTCCAGCTTCTTGGTCCCGAGTGTTGTGGCTGCTTCTACCTAGAGTTTACAGTGGTTGCTGGTCTCAATGTATGGTTGTACGATGACAGTTTTTTAAATTCTTTTTTTTTTGACACTGTGGCCTGGTTTAACAATGTGACACTGGGCTCCTGTTCCTGGACCACCTGGATTAGAGGGAGTGCTATGCAGTGTTGGCAAGTGGCCAATGGGCACTCTCTGGATTCTATTGGAACAGAGTGTCAATTGCTTCCATCTGCATCTGCATGACACTGGACCTGGGAAGTTTACTCCCTTTCCCTGAACTGCTTATTATGCCCTGTAAACCTGTACAGACACATCGGTGACAGCTGCCCCATCATCCCAGAAGACTCTCTACCACCCCCACATGGTAGCAGCTAGATGCATGGTAACCTTGTAATCTTATTAAACATGTGAGGAGATACTGGGGACATTTCCCAGTGTTCTTCCACAAAGACTTTTGTCTAGGTCTACACAGAGAATTCTTTTAGAAATCGGAGCATGATCATCTTGGGAAGCAGAGGTGTGTTTGTCATTGTCTCTCTTGCAAGAGGTGCTGTTGCATGTTTGGGCAGCTGAGAGGTATGTGTGGCCGGGACTGGCGACTCACGCCTGCTGCTGTTACTGGCAGACGTTACTCATCTCCCATTGCTGAAGATGGCTTCTGTTTGATAACCACTGTTTCCCCACATGTCTGGAGATCCTCCAGGAGATTTCTCTTCTTCCAACTCTGGTAGATTGTGGCTCTCCCAGCACAGCTCAAAGCTATGGAAATTTTTAAGAAGAGAAAGCTTCCTGCTCTCACTCAGCCTTGAGAGAGAGTTTGGTAATACCTCTTCTAGTCTGATGTCTAATTAAGACAGAGGTGTCTATCTAGCCTTCTTAAAGAGCAGCACCAGTTTCCACTTGTGGTCAAAGCACCCCCAGTTGCACCTCATTAAGGCTCTATAGACAAGCTAGGAGCTCTGGCTGGGGGTAGGGGAAGTCCAGGCATGCTGAGAACCATGGTTGCCATGGGTCGCTCTGTTGTGTGTGGAGGTACAGTTGCTGTACTTCCGGGACTCCAGAGCAGGTCCTATCTTTACCAGGCACATTCCTTAGAGTATAAACTGTCCTTGATTTACAATTGCTTGACTTAGTTTTTCATCCTTACATTGGTGTGGCAGTATTCATGCAGCTCTTGACCCAGCAACTGGCTCTCAGGGCATGTTGTTATAACGTGGGCTTTGGGTTAGATGGCGCCTCCCTCTAAGGACAAATGCAGGTGTTCTGAGTGGGCTTAAAGAAGGCTTGGGTGTAGCTGAGAGGTGTAGGTGTGATAACACCACCTTTTCAGCTTACAGCAGGTGTCATTGTAGCACTGCTGTAAGTTCAAGAGTATAGTATTATTGTAGAGTAGACTCCGCTCCTGGCTGGACCCCATTTGTGCAGCTCAAGGCCTTTCCCACCCACCTTCTGACTGAAGATGTACATACACAGGTCTGAGCAAGTCCAAGCGCAGGTGGCATGATGTAAGGCAGTCAGCTCTGAACATTCTGATGCTTTCCTTCCATGGCACATGGGGGACTTGAGAACAAAGAAAGCCCAGAGCATCAAGGTTAACTTCTCTTGGTTACTTGGTTATCATCCATCTAAATTCCAGTCAATGACGGCCTACAGGCAAATCTTAGGGGTTCTTTGCTATACACCTTGAGTGACTTGTGTCTTTATTCTCTTCTTGTGTAGCAGCTTCACTGAGGAAGACACAGCAGGCAGTGAGTCTCCCTCATAGCTGCTGACTGAGACTCTTGTGTGGACCCACAAGTCTGTGAGCTGCTGTCGGATATCCTGCAAGTCTGGGTCCTCAGGGTACAAGGTTTATTTCAGAAGATCTCCACCAGCACACTCGGAACTTCAAGGCTCTCAGGGCTCACCGTGTCAAGTTACATGTTTGGGCTCTCTAAGAATTCTCCTAAATCTCCCAAAGCTATCACAGCATACATCTCTCTCAACGAAGTAGATGGCTTTATGCAGCCCATACTCTCGAGAGAGGCACATCTTGTTCAGTTTGCCCAGCTATGTTAATTGTCTCAACATTGTTATTTTAAAATTAGTTTTAAAAACAACCACATTTCAACCGTGAAATATGTTAAAATACTTTAAGACAGCCACCTAAAATCAATGTTAACATTTTAAATATCCTCTTGAAACTTCTGGTGGCTCTTCTTCCTGGCTTGTCACACGTGGCTCTCCCTTTCCAGTCTGCTTTAGTTGCTGATGTCAGCAGCTTGGAGTGAGGTCTTTGATCAATAGATTATTCCTTTATAGAAAAGACTGTCATCTTTTTCCTAAATCCCAAGATGGGCATCTCCCCTTTCACCCGAGCATGTATGCACAGGCAGTTGTTCTCTCATCAGATCTCCTAATTTCATAAAAGTCTGAGTGACTCCACAGCACCGCAGGGGAGCAGGTGGCCCTCAGCTGCACCTGGGTCAGGTAGATAGAAGAGCTAAAGTATGTTCTACTGGGCCGGCCTCATTGTCCCATGGGTTTGTGATATTCAGTTCCTGTTGATGCCCTGAAAGGCAAATGACCTGGAGTTGCTGCCTTCGGGGAATAGAGGACTTAGCTACTGTGGGGATGTGATTGTCGTAGAGGAATGGGGAGCTAGGGAAGACTGATGACTGAGATGACTCTGGAGCTGTGCCTTTCATGTGGAAGAGTGTGGTAGAGCACTATCATCTTCCAGAGGAGTCATGCTGGTGAGGATCTGGTCAGAAAAAAGCCCACACATTCCTGGTGACAGTTTTTGGAAGTGAGGAACATGTATCCCTCTCACCACAGTCTGGTCACTGGCTGCCTGCCCTGCAGGGGTATGTGTGTGCTGGAGGCTGGAACAGTGAAAGGAAGACACAGGGGAGGGGGCTGTGTGAGGTGACAACAGGATCTTGTGACCATCTTGAAGACATGCCAGAGGTCCTAAATATGCCTTGTGTTTGTCTAGGATATGGGGTCCAGCTCCTCGCATCCCAGTGACTGCAGAGTGTTCCAGGTAGTCTGGCTCAGGACAGTGAAGCTGAAACTGCTGTCTGGTGTTGTGCCTGCTCCGAGGTCCATGTGGCCGTTAGCTGAATGTTCATCCTGCCCATCCCTGCCTGTGTTCCTGGAGTAGTCAGAGTCTGCTGGTTGTTTTTGGTTTTATTTTGGTTTTGGTTTTGGTTTTGACCTGTCACCCCATGCAAAGTGACCCTGCAGAGGTGAGAGGGATGAGGCTCAAGTGGCCCAAGTCTTTGGGGGAACTTCCCCATCTATTGATGTCCCTCTCAGCAGTGCTGGTTTACATTAGCTGTGCGCTGTGGAATGTGCTGGAAGAGAAGGTGGACACCCTGCACGACTCAGCTGGATCTGCAGAGGGGTAACTTCCCTGACAAGTGGGGGTGCTCCATTTGGAGCCCATAGGGGATCCAGAACTCCCCCAGACCACTGCAACTGTGTGGAAGCCAATGCTGAGGTCCCCTGGGTTTCCTGGTGTGAGCCCAGAATTGACACACCTCGTCTGACTTGCAGTGATGCCTAGTTTGACTGTATCTCCAAATGACAAGCATGAAAAGATGGCTATGTTCGACTCTCCCATGGTTCCACAGGCTCAGTGATGATGGAATGTCTCTCTGGTTTAGGGTCTGGGGTGAGACTTAAGTGAGAGTGGAGACTCTGGGATTTATACTCTCCAATGTATATAAATCCTGCCCTCTTCTGTCTGTACCTGTGTAAGCATGCTGCAAGGTGCAGTGAGGGCCCATGGCTTCCTCATGAGACTCTCAAGCAGAGGGGAAGCCCCACCAGCCAGCAGAGCAAACAGGTGCTCTTGGATCCACTTGTCAGAGTAGGGCGCCGACAGAAGGTCAGGAGTTGGTCTCCAGGAAAGAAAGCAGGGATCTTGAGCAGTTTAACCCGCTGATGGATTTGTGGGTGGCAGGTATGTGGAAGTGGTTCAAAGGCCAGAGCCCTGGTGGTGACTCCAGAGATAACCTTCCCACCAAAGTGACCAGGTCCTCTTTGGTGAGTTCCCAGTTTGCCCCTGTGTTTGTATGTTTGGTGGCATCACTCCTTATTATACCTAAGGCCTGGCCTCTTCAATTTCAGAGCTTTCAAATAAACATTGAGGCTGATTCCACATGATGTGCATATTCTAAACCAGGGTTGTGTTCTAACTGAAAAAATATTCTAATAAGATTGGGAACACATGCTAACTCTTCTTTTTTTTTCATGGCTTATGTAACAAAAACAATCAGCAAACATTTGAAGGTACAGAGAACATTCTGTTGCTCCAGTAGTGAATTTGAAGAATTTAAAGAAATTCCTTTGTGTGACTTAAAAGTTTGGGGTGAGTAATGTATACATGTTACTATGGTGTAGAAACCCCCCAGCTGCTCTCAGGGGGATTGTATATTCTGTGATTCGTTGACTGATGCCAGTAGTTTTGTTTATAATTTTTCACTATCATAAAATAAGCTTGTTTTGTGATTATGCTATACCAAAGTGGGGGCAGCTGAGTGTTCTCCTGTGTCTTCACAGTATGTTTGTCCCTGCCTTCCCTCACCAGACCCTTCAGAGGCAGTGGGTTAGCCAGGGGCCAGAGCCATGTTGGCCTTGGTAGAACACATCACAATTCATGCAGAGTGGGAACTCCAGACTGTGACTCACTTTGAATAGCCTGGTCTCAAGTGTCATCGTTCTCAGATCTCAGTAAAGGGAGGCAGAGTGGGGCTTTGGTGCTTCAGTCTATAGGATTCTTATTTAGAACATGTTTAACATGACCCCTTCTTATTTTTAGACATCTCTTACTTCTTCAGGCTTCTTTGAGGTCAGTGCTGATAGAGTCTAGGGCCTGGGTCAGCTCATGTAGCTCTGGGAGCCATTTCAGTGTTGTGTCAGAGATGTAGCTTCACCTAGCCTTCCACCTGTCACCCACAGTGCTGCAGGAATCATTATCAGGTTTCCTTTCCATGCTCTGGTTACATGTTTCTATCTGGTGCTATGACATCTTAGGCTCCACTTACTGTGCACACACCTTAAATGTCTCTTGTAAGAAACTATACTTTAGTTTGGTCTCAAGTGTGTATGTGTGTGTATCTGTGTCTGTGTCTGTGTGTGTTTGTGTGTGTTGTGTGCGTGGAGAGAGAGAGAGAGAGAGAGAGAGAGAGAGAGAGAGAGAGAGAGAGAGAGAGAGAGAGAGGAACTGGAAAATGAAAGCTATATATGTTCTTTATATGGGAAAGAAAGCAGACACAAAGAGAGGAAACCAAGATGTTGGTGGACAGTCCAGATATACCATCCAATGTGCATTGGGGCATAGTCAAATCTTTTGTTGATAGCTTAGGTTTCCGCCTGCAAAGCTCTGGGTATGGGTGTCTGTGTCTCCCCCATGACAAGAGTTAAGACCACCCTCGTGTGGCATCCTGCCCTGCTGTTCAAAGAAACTGGGGCTGATTCTGTGCCTGGTCATTACTGAGGATGGCTTAATTATGAAGTGCACTTTACATCAAGTGGATGCATTTATAGACCTGTAAATTTAAACCACGCTTTGTGGTCCACATGTTCATATATGTGTGTTTTTCTATACATGCAGCATGGTGACAGTCTGAAGACAGAACCAGAGCTGGAGTCTGGGCTCTGATCCTGGAGATCAAATCTCCACTATCGCTGACTGGCAGGGCAGGTTGCTACTTGCTCTCCTTTTCCCTTCTCTGTGGGACAGGGTTGTTAGTGACTGGTGCTGTATACCCGACTCTTCCTGCATCTCACTGAGCCAGTGAAACCTTTTGTATGTCTTGCTCTTCAGCAGGGCATGTGAAGCCTGAGTGGTCTGAGGAGGTAGCTTGAAGGTTGGCCCAAAACACTAGTGTTTTATCTAGCAAACGACATCTCTTTGTGTCCATGGCAGCTCCTAAAGTGCCAGGACCTTAGTTTCTTTGCTATTGACTTTAAACTTGTAACAAAAGCCATATAACACACAATTGGTAGCTTTATTAATTATTGTTAGTGCTAGGTTTTTGTTTTATTATACCGGGTTATATTAGGGCATTTTCATGTACACGTGTGATATATTAATTTGGAGCATAATTGTTCCCCTAAATAGTTCCCCCATGTCATCCTTACACACACAGGTTTATGTATCTGTAAAGCCCAGGACCCACAAATGAGAAATTACATAAAGGGTGTGTCCCTCTGGCACTGACGTGTTTTGGCCAATATGCTAATCCTCGGTTGTATACATTTTCCTATAAATGACCCAACTTCATTCTTTTTGGCTTAAAAATTACCATCATGCACATAACACACATTTTCCCCTGATGATGGACAAATAGGTCGGTCACATAACTCAGTTATTGTGTACAGTTCTGTGGTGAACACTGGCGTGCAAGAGTGTCTGTGATGGGTCAACCTGGAGTCCTTTGGGTAAATATCCAGGAGTGGCACGGCTGGGTCAGACAGCACACTCATTTTTAGTTATCTGGGGGAATTCCACACTGGCTCCCATGGTGGAGTGGACTAATTTGCATTCCCACCATTGGTATATCAGGTTGCCTTTTGTCCACATCTAAAATTAACTCTGTAATGAGCAAATCGTTGGCTTTTAGGACATTCGTATTTTGTATAACCGTCCCCACTATCCATTGGAAATTCCACAGTATTTTATCATCCTCAATTACGTAGTCATTCCCAGGTCCCCAGGCCCTCACAGCTGACATCTTCTGTTGCTTTGGATTTTCTTACTCTTCGAAGTTCATTTAAATGTAAGAGCTGTTTTCCTGTGCCTGGCTTTATCTGGCATAAGTTCACAAGGTTCAGCCATTTGTAGTGTGTATCAAAGCCCCATTTTTTTTTTAAAAAGGATGGATAATATTCCACTGTAATGATGTTCCACAATCTGTCCATTGATTCACCGTTAATGAACACCCAGGTATTTCCTCATCTTTTGATAGTTGAGATCCAGGCTGTTATGGATATGCATGTACATGGTTTGGTTTGATTGATCGTTAATTTTTTAAGACTTTCCAAAGGGATGCATATCTTTATAATAGACCTTTAGGTAAACAAGACATTATTGTGCATCTCCTGTGAAAATCTCAGGGGTTTGTGGGTTGTAGACTTGATCCTGGCCTTTGATGTTTATCATTAAGTGCAACTGCCTGTGGGATCTGCATATGCTGCCATGAGGAGTGAGGTGATTAGACAGTCTAAAACTCTACGCACGTCCCCCTCCACTGTGAGCACTTCAGCTCTTGCCAGAAAGGTTGTTCTGGGGCCACAGTGTCTGCAGTGAGTTGTGATTTCAAAGTTATTCCAAACCCACATGCATAATGCTGCTTAGCTTTTATGGACATACCCTAAGGTTGGCAGCCACAAGATGAGATTCTGCAAATATTTAAACAACTTTATCTAGGCTTCCCAAGAAGATTTCTGAAAATAACAGGATGGATAAACACACTAAAAGGCACAAAATGATCCATGCTATTTATAAGAAAACAATGGCAATGGTTCTCTTTTTCTGTATTCTTGTGTAGAGACTATAGACACTCACAAAACACCACACGTACAATGCTCATGCTGTGGGCCAGGACTTTCATCTGTTTCATGTTTCCAATTTTTTTCCAAGTAGAACTTGTTATTTCCTTTCAGCTGATGAGTTCAGAATTGTGGACATTAATTCACACCATTAAGGAGATATTTAACAGCTTTGTAGAGAGGGGCTGGTAGAGAAAGGTAATTTACTCCATTATCATCCATAATCCCTGAGCCTGACTTACCTTTTGCACTGGGTCAGGCCTTTGGTATAGAACCCTCAGGCTGTATGTCTGCTGAGGGGAATTTGGCTTCCATGTAATTTCTATTCTTCCTTACAGATGGGGTGGATTAGATTTTTAAGTATAGCAAGACTGTAAAATATAATGTTTATTTAGTGAGAAAACGTGTGCCATCTTTTCAGGTTGGAGAGGGTGGCATTGTGTTGATTTAAAGTTCAGAGAGCCTATATTCGGAGGATGGAGTCATTTCTCTACAAGGAGAACAAACATTAGCTGAGAAGACGAATAGGAAAAATAAGTGAACCCTCAAAAAACTCACAGTTGCCAAAGGAGTCTTTCCTGCTCCAGCCAGGTCAGCTACTGCGAGAGATGGCTTGTGCTGTCTCTTTGGAACCCACAGGCTTGTTGACGCTTTCTGTGGAGTACATGCAGCAGGGAGGATGATGCTGGCCACTTTCTTGCTTCCTGATAACTGCAATGCTATGGAGAAGGTTTGGGTCACTTGGGAGGCCCGAGCCTCATGCTCTGTAGTCATGTATCTAGGATTCACCCAGAGGAGTCACAGTAGCAATTTTGTTGGTGCCTGATGCTTGCCTTCTTGGAAACCTCTGTACAAAACATGGATGAGACACTCTCAAGGTCAACATCAAGTTCCCTGCAGTGGGATGAGATGGAGACTTGATGCCGCTAGTTGAGTTTTGGTGCTGTGGAATTGGAGGTTAACTTTCGTGTGGATGCCTGGTGGCTGTCAGGATGGGCGCCATGAAGGCACCAGCCTGGTAAAGATGAACTGGGGCTACTATGGATGGAAGAACCTTGTACATCAACAACCCTCAGATGGCTGCTTGTATTTCTTGAGGGACACTATTAAACAAGGGGCCCAACACTGATTTCTGCATCTGGCAGGTGGACACAAGGAGACAACAATCACTCCATGGGGGATGGTGGTAACTAAGGCCCTTGCTATCAGGCCAAAATAGTGCAGTCCCTACAAATCACCCAAATGAGGTAGAGTGTAATGGCCTCTGGCACACTGTACAGAGTTACTACTTCACTTGAGCTTTTTCATCTGTGGCAGAACTCAACAGAGAAACAGCATGTGGTTGATAAACACACCTTGGTCAGGGCACCTTCTCTCACACCCTATGGGGCCCACTCCACAGGGCAAGCTTCATACTACACATATCATGTGGCCTACTACAGTTACCCGCTACAGAGCATGGGCTTCAGTGAAGGACATGGTGTCCTGGTGGAAGGACACCAAGAAAGACCTCTGACCTCTTCCATCACAGACAAACAGGTCCTCATCAGAGGTTGAGCCTCTAACTTGTTATTAATGGGCCTTGCTATGTGTGGAATTTCATCAGAGGAGTCTGAAGAAATGAAGAGGAAAGTGGTTGTGGGAGTCGGAGACCCTGTTAAAAAAATTACTGAAGATACGCTGGTGGCCTTGGGACAAGTGACAGGCAGCAGCTGGAAGAGTGTAAACCAGAGAATACCCACAGTGCTGTAAACCCTAGGTGGGATGCGGTGAGGAAACTCAGACATCGTGGAAGCCCGTGGCAAAGCCTTCATCTTCCTGAAGACAGGCAGGATGCCGGTGCCATCTGGGCTGGGACATCTGTCCTGATGAGGGCTCAGGTAGAGGTGGAAAGGCTGGTTCCTAGACGTTCTGAAGCAAGGGCCATGTTGAGAATGGAGAGGCCAGGAAGGGGAAGCTGGAGACAGATGCTCACACATCTCTGTCTATGGACTGGGAGAAGGAAGAGGGACTCACAGATGCAGTATCTCAGGTCTGGACTGTTGCTCTTTTTTTGTGACTAGGCCTCCATGGTAGAAGTTGCCCTTCTCACTGGAGTTCATTTAGAGTGGATTTTATCATTTTAATCCTAGAGGATTTGCTATAGCAGGAAGTTATTCTCATAACTTGGAGCAAAAGAAAAAAGTAAAAATGAGATTAATTAAGAATAACTCTGTTAGTTTGTTTGCTACGTGTTGATTTTAAAGGTCCAGGCATCATTGAGAAATCACTTTTATGTTTTACTCAACTCAATTTAAAGGATAGGATACACATATGGGGGAAAAACTCCTAAAGCTAGGTATGAGTCCCATCTTAGATAAAGCAAACTGTGATCCTGAGAAATGGCCATTATTTCCTTCTTAACATAGGACACTATAACCTGACGCATCCTTCCACACCACCACTAAAAACAGCAACCACAGCTACATCAAAGATTCTACAAGGCTGATTAATTAGAACTTGGTGATTATGGGGAGTCAGAGTGTTGAAGATCCAGAGTTAAATCATCTTGAGTTGTTTTTAGTTCCCTCAACCTCCATCCATTGCCAACCTGGGTGCATAATTTAACATATTTATAACTATCAAATAAAACCTCCGCAGGCTATTAACTTCCACCAACAAACCACTAGTCTCCATCAACTCCATCAAGAGCATCTGAGATCCACAACAGGTTTCCTTGCTTTTCTGTAACCCACCAGATGTATTTGAAATGTATATTGTTTGCAAACACATTCATGAGGTTAGTTCATGAAACTGCTTCCATGTTGGGGCATGGATTTGGGGGTAAGCTGAGGCTGTATTCCTGCGCCATGGACACCCATACCCACACCAGAATCAACTCTCTTCCCTTTGTAGGGGAAGACATGCTTTGTTTTTGACAGTTTCATGCCTGAAAATTTTGAAGGCTATGTCAAATTAAAGTTGAATTCTGAAGGACCTAACTCTTCTTAGTTCTCTATTCCTCTTTTCTTGCTTGCCTTCTCCATCTTTCCTCTCCTTTACCACTCCCTCCTTCTGTTGGGATTTCTAGTGCTTCCCAAGGGGAAGTTCTGCATTAAATGAAAAGGTTTTTACAGTTCTTTAAAGATAAACCTATGAGGAGAGGAGATTTTAACACTATACTCTCCAGACCAAAAGTGAGCAGGAGTCCTTGACCATGGGGTTCTCTGATACATATCTGACCGGTAGGATTTGCTGAACAAATTCAGGTCATTGTATTGACCTAAAAGCAAGAATTTGTACATTTTGCCAAATATTAAACAATAATAACACAAGAAAGAGATGGCTCACAACAGAAGGGCTGTAAATCTAATTTCCAGACCTATCTTGGTTTGTACCCTAGTGGGATGCCCCTGGTAACTGGTTGACTCTTCTGGGGTACATGCATAATTAAATTTATTGGGCAACAGAGAAACTATTTTCTTAGGTAAAAAATAATTTTAGAAACCCTCTCCAACAGTAGCTCACAAGGAATATACAAAATATTTTGTCTGCCCAACCACAACCCTACAACTGCTTTATGGGGCACAAGGACATTTCCCATCGCCATGTAGGTCATTTGAAGGCTGGCAATTAGATTGTATCCAAATGCCTCTGAAAGAAGTGTATAAATATATTTTAATGCTAGCTTGTGTGTTTTCCTACTGGGTTCAAGCTTTCCTTCATTGGAAAGCTACTGCCTTAGTGGTAGGAAAAATTCCGTTAGGAGGGATGACTCCTACTGGGCGCATTCCTGCCCGATTACACAGTCATCATGGAACTCGTTTTATTGGATGAGGGTTTAAATCTGTTTGCAACGGGGCCAGGGAGATAGCTTGGTCTGTAGGACACTTGCTGAGCAAGCATGAAGCCCTAAGTTTGATACCCAGCACTGAAGAAGCTGGCTGTGGTTTTTGAACCTGGTACTAGGGAGGTAGAGAAAGTGAAGAAGCCCCCGGAGCTTACTAGCTAGCCAGCCAAACGTAATGAAAAAGCTTAAGTCCAATTGAGAGACTGTGTTTAAAAAGGTGTCTTAAAAATATCTTGAAGAATGACAGCAGATGTTAGGGGCTGGCTTTTACGTGCACATACACACACACACACACACACACACACACACACACACACACACACACACACACGCACGCACATATGGACATATATACATGTACCATACTCCTCCAACATCTACACACACACCCTTCCACACGAATAAATATATTTGCAATATCTGGCCTGTTACAAAGCAAGCATTTTCACTGTGTCTATGGTCTTAAATCCTCTGGGTTGGTTGAGCAAATGAATGGCACCAGAAGTGTGGGAGTCCTCAGTCTTTGCTTCCTGTCTGCCATGTCCAAGTCACCAATCTCCTACTGGTGAACATTCTGCCAAGCCGGGAGACAGCATTCCTGGGGAAGCTGCAGAACAATGAATCACCAGAAATAAAACCAACAAAAGAAGATAGTGAGAGCTGGGTCATGGGTGCCCCTCAAGTGCATGGCTCTTGTCTGCTGCCATCCCCAAAGGCAGCTTACTGAGAATGGAAACAAGTATTAGAGGCAAAACCTATGGAGGCTCTCCCCTGATGAGACTAGTCAACCAGAATCCTGAGCCAAGGTCACAGGTCAGTTGGAGCTTGATATTCACCTTGATATTAATGCAATCTGTGGGGAAGAAAGTTATTGTGTTAATAATCATATTCTTAGCATGCCTTTCTGGCACACAGCTATGTTAATACACTAGATTCTTGGAGTTGCCTGCTGGAAGAAACTACCCCCTTCTCTCTCTCCCTCCCTCCCTCCCTCCCCTGCATTTTATAGCTTTGGACATTTTGGACATTACATTTTGATTGTTTTAAAAGCTGTTTTGATTTGCATAAGTGCTGATCTGTAACCAACTAGAGAATCACCTGGTGCCATGCATCTCCTTCTGCCACGATTTCATGGTGGCTCTCTGTTCTGGGCACAGGGCAGTTAGGTTCCTACACCGGCCTCTGGGACTGTGTCCTCTGTTGGAAGAAATATTGCTCTTCATGGTTGCTTCCTACTGGAGGTGGGAACCTTGTTTCCAGGAGAGAGATGCTGTCACTGAGGTTCTTTCATGCCCCTCGGCTGGGCTATGTGGAGACACACTTTCATTGCAGGTTCTTTGTTATCTTCCATCCAGTGTCCATAATGTACCACACTAGCAAAAATGGCCAAGAGAGAAGTATCTTACTCCTTAACAGGTATGTATGGTTGGAGGGAGAGTCTAATGACTTCTATGGTCTGCAAATGCAGAAACTGAACCAAGTCAGAGTCTCACCCACTGGTGTGGTATGTCCCAGGCTCCCTAGGGGACATCCTACAGATGTGAGATCAGGACTCTGCTGTCTTCCTTGTGATATATGCACTTTTCCACTCAAACCTGTCAGTTGTCACTTGGATGAAGAAATATGCAGACATCTCCTAGTTTAGAACACAAAACATTCTTATTGCTATCTATTCTAAAATTGTGAGATGTTAGTCCAAACACAGCAAGGCTGACAATGGCACAGCTCTTACCGAAAATGTGGGATGATGGACACACAATGAAGAGAAACCAATACAGGAATAACTTGGGACAAGAGTTACTTCCAAGCATCATGTCCACTGGAGAACCCTACTCAACACAAGGTCAATGATTGGTAAAAACTGAACAGTGTCCATCCTAATGCTATGACACTGTCCCTCCAGTAGGCCCTGCTTCTCTTTGAGGTAGTGAGGGGATTTGTCTTTCTTTTCCCTTGCACTTGAAAAATCTTAATGGAGAAGTATATTTACCCTCTAGTACTGACTCCAAGCCAGACAACACTTGGTGAAGTGTTGTCTAAGGGCTCCAGAAGTGCTGTTACAGCACTTATACTCGATCCCAGCTCTATACATTTCAGCATCTCTATCACATTTTTTTTAAGAGTTCTCTTCAGTGGCTTCCTGTTTAGATCGTTTCTTTTTTGTGTGGGGGAGGGGGCCATTGTCACAGAAGCCTTCCATGTCTCTCATTCTCAATTGTGGGTCTCCAGTCAAGAAGCTTCCTTGCTCTTTACAGTCAGCAGCAGCATGAACCATGGACTTCCACATGGTTTCTGGTGACAGCACAGACCACGGACCTCAACATGGTCTCCAGAGGCAGTACAAACCATGGACATTAACACAGAGCTTGGTTGAAGCATGAACCGTGGATACCATCATGGCCCTCAATAGCAACACAGGCCATGGACATCAACATGGCCTCTGGCAGCAACATAGGCATTTCATTATACCAACTAACAATCATCCTGCCCCAGAAGGGCCTTCCTACAGCTCCCTGGCTTCCAGACAGAAAATGGAACTTGGCATCGTGGAGTAGGAGAAAGGATCGTGTGGAGCTATGAAGAGATCCTGGGCTACATACAACTCCCAGGGAGGAGTGACTCTGGGGTCCACCCAGGGGCATGGGAGCATCAAGGGAAGGAAGGAACAGGCCTCCATGCCTTCATGTCTCTGTGCTATGTGCCACCTCTGGGAAAGTGACCAGCAACCCACACGATCTTGCTCTTAAATGCTTAGGGCACAGATGGACCTTACAATGATTTTGCTGACCGAGAGAGAACACATTGCAAGGCCCATTGCTTCTGAGGGAGCTTTATTTTTTGAATCTTGTATTCTTCTGAAAAGCCCACAGCATTTCTTTGAGCTTTCTTGGGTGATTCAAAATATTTTGGCATCCACTTGTCTGCACCAATTTGGTGAGGGTACACAAAAAGTGGAGTCTGAGGCAGTGGAAAACACCCAAAATGCAGCAGGCCATTAGCAAAAATCTAGACGACCTGGCAGTTTCCACAAGGACTTGATTTCAAACTTAGATCAAGACTGAATTCTTTGTTCCTGAGCTACTGCTGGAAACAAAAACGGGGAGGAAGCCTGCCATGTGGGATGGGAAGTCATGCTGATTCCTGTCCTGGAGAGATGGCTGCTGCCCACTCATGGAGCCAGAGTGGAACTAGTGTCTGGAGTATTCCATTGGATTTTGACCTTAAAAAGCCATCTATCCATTTGTGAATATCATGGGAAACAGACAAAACAGTTAGTAGCACTGAGATAAAAATGAGTGTTTTCATCCCAAAGTGACAAATTCTCCCACATTTACAGACAGCAGCTACTGTCACAAGCCCTGGGGCGTGGTCTTGATCTGGGTTTGTGTGAGGACGATGCTGTTTTCCTGTGGAGAGCCTCATCCTCCTCTTCCTCCTCGGCTGTCTTTACTAGTAATCAGGGATGGACATTTTTCTGGCATTGTAGTCAGGGCCTGCAGGAGGGCACTGAAGTGTGTGTGCATAAAAAATGTATGGGAATGCTTGGGGGAGGGTATGAATGAGTGTGGATGCCTGTGAATGGGTGAGGTGCATGCGTGTGTGTGTGTGTGTGTGTGTGTGTGTGTGTGTGTGTGTGTGTGTACGTGTGTACTGTTCCAAGCATGATGGTGACTCTTCCAAAAATGTCATCACCATTTATATCTGACCCCAGGTTAGGACAACTGAGGCTTTGCATGAAGCCTAAACATCAACACCAAAACTACCCCCTGTGGTAACCTCCAGCTTTCCCCTGTCTCTGATCACCTAAGGAAGAGGAATATCTCTCTTAGAATTGGTAGGTTTTCCTACCACGATGTAGCTTCTTGAATTGTTTTAGATCTTGTTTTAGTAACTTTGGGTAACTAGGTACGGCTTCAAGGTGACTTGTAGTCTTATTTTATAAAGCATTTTAAACCTCTGACAGTCTCTCACAATGAAATTGCACACAGTTCTTTTGATACTAACTTTAGGCCATCTCAGAGGGCTCCTAAGACATCTCAAAATAGTTAACATGCTTATCTTTCTAGTGTTTGGTGGCTTAGTCCTTGTGAAAGTTGCAGCTGACTAAATACACACAGATCCTGTCAAGTCAGAGGCCTTCCTGCGCTACCATGAGTCCCCAAGTTATATTTAATGAGCCCCAAATAAATTGGGCTTACTGTGATGATCTTTGATAGAAATTCGGATAGTTATGGAGAAAATATTATGTTCCCCTTTGGAATGGCAGTGTACCTGGTAGATGTCATTTCCTGGTTCTGTTGTGTCCCTACTGTGTCAGCAACTGTAGACTGACCTGCTCCTGAAACCCTGCAAGATTAGCACTTGACAGCTGAGTGGTGTCCATCATGGCTGCAGCCATTGAAGGAGTTTCCAAAGACAGGCTGTGGAAACCAGCAGATGGTTCGATGCTCACATCTCAGAACTTCCAGTCATGTCTTCTGCACCCAAAGATGCTCACAGTTTTCTCCTAGGGACTAATGTCTAGTTGTCTTTTGTTCCCATTGTTTGGTTCCTGAAGCCGTGTTGGCAGTGATCTCTCCTGTCCCTAGAAGGAATCCAATCCATGGTTCCTGTTGTGACCTCCGTGCTGCACTCTGTTCTGTTCAGGTTCTCAGATGCAGATTTGCAGTTTCTGGCAGCAAGTTAGATAGTTGAGGGGGATAGTTGTTGGTGATCCCATATGCCTATGCATCCCACTCAGAGACAGGGATAAGCAGCCATGCTGGTGACTGAATGGCTCCTATGCCATCATCTTGGGCAGTATGCCAAGACTCAGAGGTGACTGAGTGAGAACTGGCAAAGCAGGTCAGTAGGAGGCTCCGGTCTGGGTTGGATCTTTGAACCCTGATACTGGCCAATATGAACCTAACTTTGAGGCATCTCACAACTGAATAATTTCGAATCATACTTCAGCCAGCTAGCTAATCTGGCCCATGTAGTGGACCATGGTAGTACAGGGCAAACTGCCAGTGACAGCCATCCAGTTGTTTTTCTCCTGTGCTTTTGTCCTCTGCCTGTGAAGCCTGGGAGTCAGAGGCCATCACCTCCTCCTCCTCCTGGTTTCAACACTCAAAGATCTGTGAGGGGCTTATGAGTCAAATCGTGAATCATTCTTTGCTCATAGAAACTCTTAACTTTTATTTAGTGTCGTTCTTCTTTGGACAGTTATAATCCAGCTGTTTGTTTTTATAGACAATTGCATGGATATATCTGGGGGTCTATTTCTCACTCTGGAGAGATCAGGTAACAAGCTCTTCTGTATCCCCAATTCGGCACACTCTGGGAACTCAGCGCTTCACTAGTGTTTCCTAACCTCAGGGTGAGATAAACGTACCCTGAGCACAACTTCTCAGTTAATACATTGCATACACAGCCGTCATGACCTGGGCTGTTAATTTTGCTTCCCTATGGTTCTTGGACTGGCTTCAGAGCAGAGTATCACCTCATTTACCTCTCAGTAACATCACAATCTGGCTACCACCAGACATGGAATAGGTTCTAATGTGTGTTTCATTCCAGCATTTAAACCATCATCTATTTATTATTGAATCCCTCCTTTGGGAAATTGGCTGATTGAATAAAAGAAACCCACACAAGACGAGACTACCAAAGAGAAAGAAATTCTGCTATGCCTGTTTCCCCAAGTGATAAAACTCTTCACTCATTAATAGCTAACACTGTGGAGATGCACCTATACACACCCCCACCCCCCACATATTCATACTCTCTCTCTCACACACATGCACACCATAGAAAGGTACATGCACACACTTAGAAACACATTTGAGTGTACACACACACACACTCAAATGCGTGAACACACACACACACACACACACACACACACACACACACACGAATAGGCCAATAATAAACCAATGTTCCTTGTGAAGGATTTGGTCATAACTCAGGGATCAGGCTGTGGCTGGTGCTCAACGTCTCCAGTTTCTCAGACTCATTGTTCTTCTCCCTATCACGGGTTATGGTACTGAGAGCTTATGAAATGTCCATTTGCTTTTCAGAGCTGCTAGGCAATAGTTCCCTGGGATGAAAGCCACAAAAATTCTTTTTCAGCTCTACTTTTAATATTTCTTTGTGTGTGGTAAGGCTCTGTAGAGCATGTGTGCATTTATAAAAACACAGTGAATATCTCTGCTGGGCACTCAGTGGGATTTCTTTGATGAGGCTCCATTCACTAACCATTAGGGTCTGTTTCTGAGTCAAGCTTGGCCCCTTCAGCAGGAGGTTGTCATACGGAATGTTTTGCTGGGGTTTTCAAAACACTCTTGGAGTTTGAGTTAGGCTGGGGGCTTGTTTTCAGCTTCGAAGTCTGTAGGAGGAGGCGCCTGTCAGCTGTTCCCACACACGTGTCTGTCTCTTGAAATCATCCTTTGGAGTTCTACACAGGAAACAGATTGAGTTTAAACTTTGGTTTTATCTTTTTGGAAATTGGACAGGAGAGCAGAAGTCTACAGTATGAGTCATTTCTTTAAGAGATCAAAGTAGAATATGTTTGGCTAATGTGGTGATGGAATCTGAAGATGGAAGATAAAGTTATTGCCACACAAGGAAAGTGAAATTCAGGAAGAAGTCTCATGCTTTTGGCTTGGATAGAAACCAAGGAGTGTACGAGATGTCACAGCTAGAGCTGGGCTGCCATGGAACCCTGCAGGGCACTGTGCAAAGGGATTGGGTGCTGGGATGGTAAGTCATGGCTTGTCTTGGTGTTAGGCATGTGATTTGGGGACAATTACCTCTGATACTCAGTTTTGTCAACTTTAAGTTAGAGACAGTAATCCCTACTTGACAAGTTCGATTTGTGGAATGAAAGAGAAGAAATACACAAGTATTGTCACATATCATATTTTAAAAATCAGTCCAGCTTTGAGACTGGACTAGCAGTTAGCAGTTGAGAGTTCTACCTCATCTTGAAAAGGATTGGCGTTCAATTCCCAGAACCCATGTCAAGTGGTTCACAACCACCCCTAACTCTAGCACCAGGTAATCCAATGTTCTCTTCTGGCCTCTGGCACTCGCATGGCATACACCCACACAGTCACATAAATAAAAAATTAAAATAGTTAAAAGCTTCCTTCTAGTTTTTTAAATGGGATATTCTTTTGGGAGTAGGAGCTCATTACAGTGTCCCAAGGTATGGTTCTGTGACACATGGCGTTAAAACTAGTAAGATGAAAATGGAAGCAACTACACACATATGTTTTTATATTAGAGAAGTTTGAGAGTGTTGTAATAAGTGTGGAACATTCTAGTTTGCTTTCTATTGTAATAAATACCATGACCAAAAGTAACTCAAGGAGGAGAGGGTGGCCTCAGTTCATAGTTCCAGGTCACAGCATGTCATTGAGGAAAGTAAAGGAAGGAACTCGAGGCGGGAAGGCTGCTTACTGGCTAACTCCCTCACTTGCTCAGCTGGTTTATATAGTCCAGTTATAGATTGCCAGTCTAGTGATCCAAGGTGAGGTGGATCACCCAACATTGATTAGCAATAAAGACATGTCAATGGGCCCATCTGATGAAGGCATATCTTCAATTGAGGCTCTTTTCTCCCATGTGACTTAGTTTTTAGAGGTTCAAGAAGCAGAGAACCCCAGTGGGAATCATATCTCACCTTCAAGGCTTTCCTCACACCATGTGACCCATTCCTACTAATGAGACCATAGTCTCAAAGGCCCCACAAAGTCTCTAAACCAAATGAGAACCAATGTTCAGCCATGTGAGCCTCTTAAGGGCACTTCACATCCTAACCATAACAGTTTGCTTCTAGACACCATAAGCCGATGGCTGTCCTTATGATGCAAAACACACTCAGCCCAAAGTTAAAGGTCCTCACAGTCTTAAAAGGCTCAACACTGTTCAAGCATCCAGTCTCTTCTAAGGACGGATGTAGCACAAAAAATAGAAGACTCAGAGACAGATATTGGGGTTCAAGTTTCAAGCTGAAGATCAGAGAAACAAAGCAGCCAAGCCAGTAGACCTTACCTTTACCCAGCTGAAATGGAAATCCTGTCTCCATGAATCCTCAGAGTCAAAAAGCTCTCAGTTACTATCTCCTCCTGACTTTTATTCCTTTCTCTGCTCACCCATATCATTCCAGTGTCCACCTCCCTATTGCTGGGATTAAAGGCGTGTGATTCCAGGTGCTGAAATCACCTTTGTGTGAGCTGTTTCTTTTAGGATTGGATCAATTTCATGTAGGCAGTGTGGTCTTGAACTAACAGAGATCCATCAACTTCTTATTCTTGAGTCCTGGGATTAAAGGTGTGTACCACCACTGCCTGACCTCTATAGCTGTGGCTGGCTTTGCTTTCTGTACCCTCATGTAAGCTTTAATGAATCATAAGTAATATATCACCACAGATGGATTTGATGGAGACATTCAATTTAGCATCCCATGTTCCAAGGTCAAGAAAATCTCTTAAGTGTGAGCACCTGTACGATCAAAAGTAATTTATATACTTCCAATACACAATGGCATAGTGAATATTCCCACTTGAAAAAAAGAATGAAAAAATATCAAGGAAATTCCAGGCCAAAACAAGAATTCCACACAACAGAACAAGCAGACAACCCTGGACCTCTTCTGATTTCTGTGGAGGCAATATATAGAGAGTATATTGACACATGGGAAGGCAAAACATTATTACACATAAAATAAAAAAATAAGTAAACCTTTTTAAAACAAAAGTCTTTCAATCAATCACAATATGTGGATCTCATTTGGGTTCTAATTTAATCATTATTATAAAAAAACACTGATAAAAATGAAACTGAGTACCGAAAGAATATTTGAACATAAAGATTTATTATTAATTTTCAAGGTATAATGAGGACATTTATCCAATCAAAAATTTTAATTTATAATCAAGGAAAGCATTTTATACTACTTACAGATAAAATCCTATGGTTCTTAGGCTCCTGTAAGATATTACAAGGGTCATGGGGCTGCTCTAGTGGGTAGACTAACAATCCAAAAATATGAAATGGTCAGAAGTTGGTTTCTCCATCTCTAACTGAAAGGGGTTAAGATGGAACTGTACATAATGTCTAGTCTCCCACTCCAAAAGCTAAACATAAACTGTATGTTCAAAGGTCAAAATACCTTTACTGCATTATGGTATGGTAAAGTATTTCCTTAATTGTTGCCCAGAAAGTGGTGTAGACCATTGCTTTCCTGATGGGGTATACTGCAGTCCATAGGGCAAGGTACAGAGATCCAGAAGAGGGAGCTGGCGAAGGAGCCCTGCTGACCTGGAGTTTGAATCTTCACCTGCTTGGTCTGACCTGTAGCAAGTGTGAGAAGTGAGGCCAGTCTCACAGACCTGAAAATGTTGACCGTTGCTCGTCATGGGCTGGGCAGAACTTGAGCTCTGAATTCAACCAGGAGATCAGTTTGCTGAAACAAAATAGTGTACTCTTGAGAAGACTGCAACGCTGCCCAGATATACCACAAACAAAATCAGCAGCATCCATGAACTCCTCAACATTTGTTCAGCATGAAAAAAAAAAAAAGCAAGTACAATCCAGTTGTAACAGAAAAGACAATGGAAGAGATTAGCCCTGAAATGAACCAGGTGTTTGAATTCATGATGACTCCAACAGATACTGCATCAAAGCAAGTGCAAGAACATGATAAAAGGAGCTACAAGGAACTTGTTGTGCAGAGATAAATGCAAAGTATAGTCACCCAGGTGTCAATGTGCACACACTGTTCTAGCTAAAACAATAGTGCCCTGCAGCACTGGGGAATCAGATACTTCTGGCAAGAGTATGGGCTTCTGTGATCACATTGAAAACAGTTCATAAGTTGCATATGAAGTTAAACAAGCCTTCTCCCATAGTACAGCAATTACACATATACCCCATGAAAACAAAGACAATAAATATGTCGTTGAGTATATGTACAGTGTCTGCAAGTTGACAAGTATAAAAATATTCATCATAGTTTTATTTATAATAAAATTCAAGGAAATGGCACTAATATTTGTCAGTAGAAGGAGTGATAAAGTGTGTACCATGGATTTAACCAATGTCTTTTAGTAATACAAAGCAACGTACTTCTGATCCTGACAAATGACATGCTGGGAGTCAGAAGACAGGTGCAAGCATGCATGCTATAATGAGGTTCTGCATCTTTCTAATCTGAGGTGCTATGGTGCACATACAACCACTGACTCTCTTTTGGAATATTTGAATATGCCTGGATCTTTCCCAGAAGGGAACTTTGGGGATCATGAAATTACAGATCTTGGTTTTCATTGGCTATATGTGCACCCAGTGTGAGAAATTGCATGCTTAGGATTTACACATTTCACCATGTGCAAGTCATATATCAAAAGTCTCTACATTTCTTTCTTTCAACATTATACTACATCTCTAGCTAGTGTGATAATACAAGAGAAATAAATAAGAGGTATAATGAATGGGATGAAGGAAATGAAACTGTGGTTTTTTGAATTTGCCATAATTATGAGCCTAGAAAAGAAAACAAAGATATAATCATAGTAGAATTAACAGATGAATCTATCAGAGTTATACATAATTATCATATAGCTATATGCATTTTATAATACATAAGTCTAATTTTCCAAGTGATGGCATTTCTATACATACAAAATATGCTAGTGTTATGGCAGTTATGATCGCCTGCAGTAGGTCTGCTATGACCGTTAAAGAAATAGAAACACTCATCAGAAGTCTCCCAACCAAAAAAAAGGCCAGGGCCAGATGGCTTCAGTGCAGAATTCTACCAGAAATTCAAGGAACATCTAATACCAATTCTCCTCAAAGTATTCCACACAATAGAAGCAGAAGGGTCATTGACAAACTCTTTTTATGAGGGTTCAATAACCTTGATACCCAAGCCACACAAAAACACAACTAAGAAAGAGAACTACAGACCAATATCCCTCATGAACATTGATGCAAAATTTTTCAATAAAATACTGGCAAATCAAATCCAAGAACAACACATCAGAAAAGTCATCCACCATGATCAAGTAGGCTTCATCCCAGGGATGCAAGGATGGTTCAACAAATGAAAATCCATTAATGTAATCCACCATATAAACAGACTGAGGGAAAAAAAAAAACCAAAACATCATCATCACACTAGATGCCGAAAAAGCCTTTGACAAAATCCAACACCCCTTCATGATAAAGGTCTTGGAGAAATCAGGGATGACAGGAACATACCTCAACACAATAAAAGCAATATACAGCAAGCCAACAGCCAACATCAAATTAAATGGAGAGAAACTCAATGCAATTCCTCTAAAATCAGGTACAAGACAAGGCCGTCCACTCTCTCCATACCTCTTCAATATTGTCCTTGAAATTCTAGCTAGAGCAATAAGACAACAAAAGAAGGTCAAGGGAATACAAATCGGAAAGGAAGAAGTCAAACTCTCCCTATTTGCAGACGATATGATAGTCTACATGAGTGACCTGAAAAACTCTACCAGGGAACTCCTACAGCTGATAAACACCTTCAGCAAAGTGGCAGGATACAAGATTAACTCAAAAAAGTCTGTAGCCCTACTCTATACCAATGACACATTGGTGGAGAAAGAAATCAGAGAAACATCACCCTTTACAATTGCCACAAACAACATAAAATACCTTGGGGTAACACTAACCAAAAACGTGAAAGACCTGTACAGTAAGAATTTTGAGTCTCTAAAAAAAGAAATTAAAGAAGATACCAGAAAATGGAAAGATCTCCCATGCTCTTGGATAGGTAGGATCAACATAGTAAAAATGGCAATCTTGTCAAAAGCAATCTACAGATTCAATGCAATCCCCATCATAATCCCAACACAATTCTTCACAGACCATGAAAGAACAATTCTCAACTTTATATGGAGAAACAAAAGACCCAGGAAAGCCAAAACAACCCTGTACAATAAAAGAACTTCTGGAGGCATCACCATCCCTGACTTCAAGTTCTATTACAGAGCTATAGTCCTGAAAACAGCTTGGTATTGGCACAAAAATAGACAGGTAGACCAATGGAATAGAGTTGAAAACCCACACACCTATGAACACCTGTTTTTTGATAAACAATCCAAACTTATATGATGGAACAAAGAGAACATCTTCAACAAATGGTGCTGGCATAACTGGTTGCGGACATGTAGAAGACTGCAGATAGACCCAAGCCTATCGCCACCCACAAAACTTAAGTCAAAATGGATCAAAGACCTCAACATAAATCCAACCACACTGAACCTACTAGAAGATAAAGTGGGAAATACCCTTGAATTAATTGGTACAGGAGACCGATTCTGAACATTACCTCAGTAGCACAGACACTGAGATCAACAATTGATAATAGGGACCTCCTGAAACTGAGACACTTCTGTAAGGCAAAGGACACAGTCAGCAAGACAAAACTCCAGCCCATAGAATGGGAAAAGATATTCACCAACCCCACATCTGATAGAGGGCTGTTCTCCAAAATATACAAAGAACTCAAGAAGCTAGTCTCCAAAACACGAAACAATCCAATTAAAAAGTGGGGTACAGAACTAAATAGAGAATTCTCAATAGAGGAATCTAAAATGACTGAAAGACACATAAGAAAGTGTTCAACATCCTTAGCCATCAGGGAAATGCAAATCAAAACAACTCTGAGATACCATCTTACTCCTGTCAGAATGGCCAAAATCAAAAACACCAATGACAGTTTATGCTGGAGAGGATGTGGAGAAAGGGGAACACTTCTCCACTGCTGGTGGGAGTGCCAACTTGTACAGCCACTTTGGAAATCAGTATGGCGACTCCTCAAGAAAATGGGAATCAGTCTACCACAAGATCCAGCAATTCCACTCCTAGGCATATACCCAAAAGAAGCACATTCATACAACAAGGACATCTGTTCAACGATGTTCATAGCAGCACTATTTGTAATAGCCAGAAACTGGAAGCAGCCTAGATGCTCCTCAACCGAAGAATGGATAGAGAAAATGTGGTACATTTATACAATAGAATACTACTCAGCAGAAAAAAACAATGGAATCTTGAAATTTTCAGGAAAATGGATGGAACTAAAAGAAACCATTCTGAGCAAGGTAACCCAATCACAAAAAGACAAACATGGTATGTACTCACTCATATATGGATAGAGTAAAGGATTACCAGCCTACAATCCACACTGCCAGACAAAGGAGTACCCTAAGAGAGACATATGTGGTCCCTTGGAGAAGGGGAAATGGTCAAGACCCCCTGAGCAAATTGGGAGCACGGGAAAAGGGGGGAGGGAGCTAGAAGAATGAGAAGGGGAGAAGAGGAGGCATGCAGAGGACATGAGGGAGCAGAAAGGTTGAGTCAGGTGAAGAATAGAAGATAACAAGAATAGAGATACCATAATAGAGGGTTTTAAGTTTACAGAGAAATCAGTTACTAGGAAAATGTCTGGAGATCTACAAAGATGACACCAGCTAGCAATCTAAGCAACAGAGGAGAGGCTACCTTAATTGCCCTCTCCTGATAATGAGATTGATGACTGACTTACATGCCATCCGATAGTCCTCATCCAGCAGCTGGCGGAAGTAGAAGCAGACACCCACAACTAATCACTGAACTGAATTGGAATCCAGATGCAGAGAAGGATGAGTGAAGAGCAAAGGGTTCCAGACCAGGCTGGTGAAACGTACAGAAACAGCTGACCTGAATATCAGGCAACTCTTGCTCCCCAGATTGATAGCTGGGATACCAGCATGGGACTGATCCAGACCCCAGAAACATGGGTTTCTGTGAGGAAACCTCAGAAATCTACAGGGCCTCCTGTAGTAGTTCAGGACTTATCCCTAGTATAGGTGTGGAATTTGGGAGCTCATTCCACATAGAGGAATACTCCCAAGACACACGGGGGTGGGTCTAAGCCCTATCCCAAAGGATACGATAGACTCTAATGACAACCTATGGAAGGCCTCACCATCCAGGGGGAGCAGAAAGGATATGTGATAGGTAGGGTTTTAGTTGGGCGGGGGTGGCAGGGGAGGATGGGTGGGAGAAGGGAACTGGGATTGTCATGTAAAACAATCTTGTTTCTAATTCAAATACAAAATAAATAAATAAAAGAACAGCCAACAGTGCATGAAGATCCTTCCCTCATTTCTCAGAGTTACTTAACATGGCAGACTTACTTGCAACAACTGCTTCTATTAATATAGTGCATATTACAGGGTATATTGTAAACATGTAGAAGAAAGTTTATGTGGGGCAAATGTAAGCATTAACACGGATCTGATTGGATGGGCAGGGATTCTGGCACTCGGGAGCCACAGAATACTGAGTGTTACAGCTCAGATGAAAAGGTATTCTGGTACTTGGGAGCCACAGTAAGCATAGCAGCTTACAGCCTTGCTCCAGGCAAAGGATTCCCCAGTGTAATAGCTCTGCTCTGGCAAGGGAGGGCTTCCCCTGCAAAGTTGTTACAGTTCAGCTCAGGTCCCCTGAGATTAACAACTCCACTTCCCTAGTGGAATGTTTCCCCAGTGAAAGTGTTACAGCTCTGCTCTGGCTCCGGGGAAAAGTTGTTACCGCCCCCCTCCATTCAGGCTAAGGAAAGGTTCTCATGCAAACCTCACTCAAGACATTTATTGAAAGCCAGGTGAGTGGCTGCCTCTGCCAGGGTGGCAAAGGACAGCCGGGTAGCCAGACAGCCACAAGCTGAACAGACACAGGGTTTATATAGGGGTTCTTAGGGGCAGAATTTTTCTAGGGAAATTTCCAGGGTGGGGATTGGTCAGATTGGCTAGATCTCCTGCTCAGGGTTTGGTTGGTTTTCTGCTCAGATTCAAGGTCAGATTTGGCTCTGGTTTCAGGGCCAAAGTGTGTTTCTTTCACTGGTGTTGTTCCCATAGATAAGTTGCTGTGATTTCTTCTGAGCGTTTCTGTTTGGTTTATGATATGCCTGTGAGTTAGTGTTAATCATCTTCATGTCTTTTTTGTTTGTTTTTATATGTGGCTTATTGTTGCCATTATATTTGATTGATTCTTGGTCATTTTTACTTCATTCATTCTGTTCCATTCTTTCACTTTTCTTTTTGTAGTACCCTAACTAAACATATCCTAGACTTTTAAAATTGCCTCAACTCTTTTGACATTATTTTTTTGTCTTTATTTCATTTGCTTTCATAATTTCATATTAGATTTCTTCCCATGAGCAGGTCTCCTTGTGTTTTTGTTTTTGTTTTTTTAACTTTCCTAAAATGTCCGACTCTTCTCTGATCATCTTTCTTTTCTTGATTTTTTTGCTTTTTCTCTTATTCCTTACACTATTAATCAAGGACATTTTAAAGTTATTGTCTGATGATTCCAAGGTTTACTTGCAGCTGTCTGGCAAGTCAGCCTCTCATCCTTGTACACACCACATTTTGGTGTTGGTGTGCCTTGTAACTTTTAGTTTGTTTATTTAAAGGCACTCATAATGGATTTCATAATAGGAAAAGAAACAAGAGATTTCCGTGGGCTATCTTGTGGCAAGTTGGGATGTATTAGTAAGTCCTAAAACTGGAGATTCTAGGTTCTCAGGTGTCTGGTTTCCCACCAACTCTACCCAGGTAGAGATTGGGTCTTAGGATTCTAAACTGTGGGGAGTTGGTTTTGTTCTGGGTCCCTGTTAGACCTGTGGATGGGTATGGGGAAAGGAAGCTTTTCTTAGTTTTGGTGGGTTGCTGGGCTATGTCCTTCCCAAGTGTGCCTAGCCTTGGTGGACCCAGGGGCAGGGCCAGACATGTACTTCTTGGTGGGAACAGGCTCAGCCAGTCCTTTCCTGGGACAGGAGACCTCTGCTGCAGAGGTTTCCCCGTGCATTTCAATAGAGTTAGTTTTCTTCTTTCTTTGCCAGAAACTTTCTTGGCTTTTAATGTGAGAAGCTGCTTGGCTTCTGGGAGGTAAAACCACGGAAGTGTGAGTCCCTCCCAAGGCCTCTATCCCAGAGGTCTCATCTCGGCTGGCTGATGATCGGCTTCCAGCAATTCATCAAAGTTATCATGGACTTGTCCTGGTAGGTCATGGACCCTGAGGCTTCCAGATCCCAGTCTCCAGGTTACACTCAGAACACTTGCCTCAGCAGGCTTCATGGCCATGATATCTCCTCGGAAAGAATTAACAAGGGTTGTTTCTAATTAGGTTAAAAGCATCTTGTTTTCCAAGTTCTCAATGATAAGTGGCACTTGGGCAGAGCCTATTTGCATATCCTATCGAAGCAAGAACTTGTACCCACATATAAAGAACACATCCAAAATTGAACAGTAAAAAACAAGCAAACTAATTAAGGATATATTATCCAAGAGACAGTTCACCAAGCAAGGTGGATAGGTGACAAGGGTGTGGTAACTCTCTGTCATTAACCCCAGGGACATGCTCACTGAGACAGTGCTGCACATGATGGCCACGGTGAGTACTGACCATAAGGTGTGGTAACAGATCACTCATCGACTCTTAATGGACATGTGGAATGAACAGCTGCTTGGAAACAGCCTGAGAGTTTCTTGAGATGGTTAAACAAGCCCTCCCAAATGACGGGTTGTTTCCACCACTTAGCGTTTTCCCAAGGGAGGTGCAAGCATGTGCCTTGGCAAAGATTTGTATGAGAACAATAGCAGAAGCTTGATCATTAAGGGTCAGGAACTGAAAAAGATGTGGCTTTTTATTAAAAGGTGAATGAGTAGACCATGTGGAATGACCACATGATGGGATGCTGCATGACAGTAAAAGCACAGGGTCAATGTTCCACAGTGCAGCACGGATGAATCCAATCTTCTGTGCTGAGAGCAAAGCCAGACAAAGTGTCATGCAATTGTGATTTCATTTACATAACATTGTAGAACAAAAACGAGCTAATCTATAGTGGCAGGAAGTAGATGAATCATTTTCTAAGGACCCATGGCAAGAGCCAAAGGGAAGAGCTACTTAAGAAGGGAGGTGATGGATTTTGCCCACAATCTTAGAGGTGGCTTCACAGCTGGATTGCTAAGTATTTATCAAGTTATACATCTTTATATGTGCTGTTTATTTTAACTATATATGAAAAAGATTTAATATTAAAACTAGCAAAAGTTCTCATCATATAATTCAGTGTATACCAAGTTCCAGAAAGGAAAAAGTGCTCTATAGAGACACAGAAAATCACTGTTTTCTGGGGGCAGTCTGACTGCAACAGGATACCTGAGAATCTTTGGGGTGGTGAAATGTTTGTGGAATGTACAACTGAAATTTGGGGATCTTCAGCACATGTAAATTATACTGCAACATGATTCATTCAAAATGTCAAGTCTAATTCCCATCTTTGGCCCTCCAAGTTATTCTTTCAAGAGACCACATTTTAGCAATATTGAGAATTCAAAAGAAACGAGTAAAGACAACTAGATTGTCGAGTTTATTCATTTTTGTATTTATTTTTGTCTGAGGGACTAGTCCTATGATCACATATTTCTGGGTCATTATGAAATATATCTGCATTGAAGAAATGTTTGCAAATATGTGGAGTTATGGGGATCTTCCCTTTCTGTCGGAAACTCCATCTTAGGAACAGTGAGTATAGAAACCATTTTTAGCTTTAGAAAATTTATGGAACCAGAAAGTGTGCTTTGCTGCAAGCATCTGACCCCAGTCACCTATTTCTGTTACCCTGAAAAGGATGAATTAGAACCATCTGATTTGGTTATATTTGTAGAATGTTTGTATGAGCAACTCCTTTGAATGTCCTAATTGTTTCTTTTTAGAATCATTTGGTAATAATCCCTCCCCCCTTTTAATAGTTTAAATGTCACATTCAGATGTCGAATGAGTAATGTAAAAGATTTGAGCATATACAATAGACATGTGTAATGGCCGGAAACATCCCATTATACTCTTCCCAGGCTGCTCCCACCCAGAGGGGATATGGGTGGTTTTGATTATTTGTTGAAGAAACACAAGTCTATAAAATATTAGCTATGATGAAATGGAGATAATATTTTGAGGCAGCTACAGACAAAACGCTGCTGTCAAGAAGATGAAAGCAGGGTGAGTCACCTTGTGTAGGGAGAGCCACCCCCATTTCCCAAGTGGGGAGCTCATCACCTCCCAGGCTATTGCACAATGGTGTAGCAGCTCACACAGTCCCTGGGGCCCTGGGTGAGCTCACAGTCCACACTGTGTTGTATATCACTGGGCAATGGCTTGGTGCCAGGTGCCCCAAACCTAGGAAAGCCCAGACTATCAGAAGCCATTTCCAGAGTAAGTGTGCTCACCATGGAGAGGATCCAGTGCTGAGGTCTGTATAAATATTAATGAGCTAATGGGAGCCAGTCTCACTCATGACTGTGCTTCATGACACAGTGTAATTATGGGACACCTAGAGCTACACAAACAGGCTATTTTTACTTAGGCTTTTTTGAGGTAAACTGTCTAAAAGAATAAGTGAAATGTTATGAAAAAGAAAGGCAGTTGTGTGTGTGTGTGTAAAGATGAGGCCATGAGTTCATTCTTTAATAGCCCATTCCCCTCCTGCAATGATACAGGCATTGAGCAATGACATCAATGGGCATAGGACTCAGAGCAAAAGCAAGCAGGCAAAGCAGGCTCAGATGAAAACCTAAACACAGAGGAGGCGGCACTTGGGAGTGGAGCTTCTGTGGCCTGACCCCCAATGGAAACAGCTGTAAAGGTAATATGCACAAGTCTTGAAGACAGAAGAGAGGAGCCAGGAGAGACCCAGGAGCCAACAATCTATCCTGTGAAAACTCTTTTTACTTCCCTCTTGGTGTTTTGCTTTGTTTGAAGTTTGTTAGCCTTGAGCTGACAAAGAGTTCCTCCCTTGTACACTCTTTGCTGTCTGCACACCCAATTCTTAAATGGGGGTAGGGCAGAAACTCTGTTGGAGACTGCAGAAGAGTAGGATTTTGACTTCCCTGTGGGCTGTGTACTTCTGTGGCAGTCTGCACGTCACTCTTCTTGTCCCCTGTGGTCATCCACTCAGCTGCCCTCTGCTCATGCTCACCCTGCCTTGCTGGTGATCACTTGGGTCTCTGTTCTCACTGACCTTTATGGGGACTCAGGACTTGTGATATTTGTGGTTCACATGTATGAGCCCTACTACAGGTTTACTTCATACCTTGCTACCCTCGGCTTTGGTCAGGCTTGTCTGTCTCTTGCTTTGTGCTTCGGCCAGGCAGGTGGATCCCTTTGGTTCTCTTCTCTCTGAATGTTGAATACCAACACTCAACCTTTTAAATTGCTGTGGGGTCTAACCAGGCAGGAAATGCTGCCCAATAGCAGTGAGAAGAGTCGACTCGGGTGACCTCAGAGGACACAATGGAGGAGCAAAGTTGGATCTGTACCACCATTACCTATTCCACAAAACCCAAGGAAATGGTGAGAAGAAACAATTTATTTATTTGTCTGAGATGAGTCAGAGGGAGCAGGAAACATATGCCTAAAAGCCTTTCATATGTAACTGAAAATATAAAACAGTGAGACGTGTTTGAATCTGGGGCCATGTGGGTGAAAGTTTAGATTATGGGAGCCACTCAGCTTATGAAGAAATGAAGAGCAGAAGTGAATTTAGAGGACAAAGGGCGATGTAAGGTGGGTGTTTGGACAGAAGAGAAGCTAGTGTGTGGGGTGAACTGTGGCCAGAAGGCCACAGGCTTCCTCAGCTGGAGGACTCTGACATAGAATGCCACTGTCAGGACATCACAGCCCCGAAACTAGCTGGGATGGCTTTGGTTCCCCTGCTCAAGTGTGGTGTCCCTGCCTATGGGATGGATACTAAACCTGCTTATGACAAGTTTGGATTCCAACAGTATCAGATTCAAACACATTCAGGTTGCACCTGAAGCGTCCAAAACCCTCATGTCAATATGACCAAGCTAGGCTTGTGTTTCTGACTGCAGGTATTTGAGGAAGCATCTGGAACTGTGGGAAGTCAATGCCCAAAAGTGTCGGCTTAGCAATGCGTTTAGCAGCTACTCAACAAACTTTGCTGTGTTGGCTTTACTCTCCTGCCTTTCCTAGCCCAGCCCATTGGCACGAGCTAAATGAGGGGAAATGGAAAACTGGATCTGTACAGGCCTGAGAGTCTCGTGCAACTGGTGTGAAAGCTGGGCAGGCTGGGTTGCTGGGGTGAGGTGCCTCAGTATGGCTGCTTAGAAAAAAAGCAGATGTCTCTTGTCCTGGTTCTCTGGCACAATAGCTTGTTTTACAAAAATTTTTGTGCTTGTATCCTGAGATTTTACATGGAGGGGGAGCTAAGCTGCCTTGTAGGCATCTGTCCGGATGTCTCAGCAACTGACAGAGAGACAAGTCTGGTCAAAGCCGATCCCAGAATGTGTCTGCACATGTATGGACACATACATGAACACGTGTTTTCATGCAGATGACATTAGTTACGGTTCTCATTGCTACCCACAGAAGCAGTTAAGGGAGGAGAGGTTTATTCAACTTCCAGTTCAGAGGGCAGAGTCTATTGTGGTGGGGAGGGCATGGCAGCCAGAGTGGTTTGGTCCATGGAGCCTGTGGCTGTTCCACCTCACATTTTGGTAATCAGGGAGCTGAGTGAGCTTGTGCCAGAAGTTGGACTGGGTGACAATGATCAAAGGCTAGTTCAAGTGATTTCAGTTGTCATTTATAGGTTCTCAGCAGCAGCAGCAGACCCTCTTCACAACCCCTGCATGAACCAGCTTCATGGCTGCTCTGTTGTTGACATGGAAGTCCAGTGGGAAGCAAATGCTATACTCTGTGAACAACCCCCAGGTTCCATGGTTTAATGAGCACGCTCCATGGAAGTATAGTCCCTTCACCGCTGATCCTCTTTTCTTTTCTCCTCCCCCTTTATCTGTTGGTTTGGATATATTGTGTCCCTCAACAGCTCACAGTAGCAAGAGTGGTGGGACCCTTGAGGTGGAACCTGGCTGATTGCACTATGGGATGCTTCTCTCAGGAAGAGCAGGAACAGGTCTTCCCTATTCTTTGTTTCTTGCTGTCATCATGTGCTTCCTTCTTCATAGGCATGCCTGCTGTGGTAACATCCACCATGTTGAATTTTGACCATCCAATTTCCTCAAAGGCCAGGTCCACAAGGGAGTCAAATGGTAGAATTTCAGCTCCTCCCCCGCCCCAATGAGCTTAATAACTTAACTTATAAGTTCCAAGACTCGGGTACTTCATTACAGCAAGGAGAAGATGGACAAATCTATAATCCACTTATCACTAGTCCAACAATGTCTTCTAGATGTTCTCACATCAGAACAATCTGTACTCCAACCGGGCACATTGCTGAGTGTGATGTGTGATCATGGCCCTGGATACCAGTGCCTACTATTTTATGATTACTGAGTCTGAACATTCCCATAGGTCATCATCTCTCAAAGCAGAGATGTCCAGTATCTAGCTTCAGTCATATAGCCGGCTGGGCTGCACAGATATCTTATCACATTTAAACAGAGAGCCAGGTGCATCATTTAGATCCCTTCCTCCATCCCCTCCTCCCCTCTCTCCCTCCATCCTCTCTTCTTCCCTTGCTTCTACTTCCATTTTTTTCCAGAGGATCTTTCTGTAGCGGAGGCTGACCCCAAGCTTTGGCAATCCTCCTATCTCAGCCTCTGAAGTGCTTGGACTGTGAGTATGAGCTACCTTGCCTAGCTGTTAGATTACATTTTGCTGTTCATCTAGTTCTGGCGTCTGGAAGTGAAACAATGATCACTTTTGAATAATTAACACAAGTCAGATGCACATGTCATATGTGTCAAAGGAGCCCTGGGGAGTCCTCCGCCTCTTCTTCTCTCAGTGGTACCTCCCAGATATAGTCTTCATTCTGTGTATGCCTCTTACCAGAGGTCTCTGCTGCACCTGTTCTCAGCAGTTCTTACAGGTGGCTTCGCCACTGTGGTTTGCTCTTAAAGGCAGCCTGGTGAGGAATGCCACAAGTCTAGTGTATATTTTGGTGTTTGGGGCTAAATAAATAAATGGCCCAATCAATTATTGGACATCAGCCTCTCACCACCTCCATGTCCCCCTGGAGGAAGCCAGACATCACTGTGAAAGACAGCTTTCTGGGGATACAGGAAGCTCTTGGGTATCCATGTGATACTTATTGTAACCTCAGAGGAGGCTCCCTTCTTCCTTTCTCTCCCTAAGGAAGCCCCATGTGATCTGATATCTGTCTTCTCTCTAATTTTCAGGAATTCTGTCCCCAAGTGATTACAGTTGATGCAGTCACCCAAATAGCCAACGTTTTCAGGTTTATTTCTTGGAACTTGGGACTGTCACCTTACATTACAGAAGAGGCTTGATGCAGTGGCAGGATACAGGGCCCCTGGACAAATAGGTGATTCTTCATGTCTATGTGGGTGTGGGATGCAACGTGGCTTGTTATAAACGGGAGGTAGAGGGCATTTCACAGCACCAGAGAGGCTGCTGGCCACTGAGCAAAGGCCATGGGAAGAGATTATATGGGAGTCACAGGGCTCAGAATCTGAGAGAGATGAGGGCATGGTTTCCTGTTGTCCAGGGGTAGTCGATCTCTGTTAAGGAAATCTCAGACTGAGTTCCACAATCATGGGAACTAGGGAACATGTGTTGAGGAGAGCCTCTGAGTTTGTGGCCATAGAAACTCACTCAGTGGATGAAGGGTCTAAGTGAGGACAGCATCTCCCAGCTACCGCCACAGACACTTGTGATCTTGCTAAGAGAGTCTGATTCCAGGACATAAGTGAAAACATGGTGTCAACTTCCAGAAAATCCTCGTAAGGAGGTGGAGTTGTCTTCTGCTCCCACACACCCTCCTGCTGGTTCCTGGCAATGCTTACAGCCATCCTGGACCAAGAGCCATATTTTGGAGTTGAGTCTATGCGTGCCGAGCCAACCAAGCAGAGCAGCCTGGGGGAGGGACACTTCAGAGTAGGGGCCTACACAGTATCTAATAAGAGGGAAAAGGAACTATTCCATTTTAGAAATGTCGGGTGGGCCTCTGTCAATTGGTCTCAATCACAGAAAGCAAAGCAATCAAGTGTTATAAATACAGGCCTGGTTCTGTCTCTTCCAGGTAAACAAGGCTCTATTGCGCTCACTGAACTCTTTATCACACTGTTGACAGGAGATGATGGGTGAGAAAAACACCTCTAATGTACTTAGCTTACAGGATGGTGTGATGTGTAGCTGACTAACAACTTTTCCAAGATTAAACTCTAAAGGTAACTTGCCTTCGAGGACACTTTTACCCATGTGTCTCTGAGGTGAATGTCCAGGCTTTGGGATGAGAGGGGCAGAGAGGTGAATGAATTGCACACCTATGAGTGATGTGGACCTTAGCACACATAGCTCTCTGCCATTCTTCCTGTCAGTTGGTGCTTGTAGCTACTATTTAATTTACATGTTCTCTAGCGCTTTGTTTATCTGACTCACAAAGACAGGAGTTTTCTGTGAGGAGAATTCTGAGGCCTTCATAGTCTCAGTTCAGTGTTTAGAGGGTTTTGACGCCAAGGCCTGATGTCTCCATTGCTGGGTTCTCCAGATGCGTGGCTACTTGACTTCTTCATGGAATTCCCAATGGCGCCTTAAAATGCAACAGTGGAGAGAGTCATAAAGTTTAAGCCTTGTCCAGTCTTGTTTTCTGTTTATGAGAGAAAACTTTTGGTTGCTTTTGGAGTTGGCTTCCTCATGCATCTGTCCCTGAGGAGCCTGCAGAGGTGGAGTTTCTAGTGTTGGAATCTGGCCTGGGTGTCCAGCCCCCAACATTCTTGCTTAGAGTGAAAGATTAAAGCTGACACTTAATTGCTGGTGATAACAGACCTTCTGAAAGTAACCACTAAAATTAAAAGCAGTGTTTGAGTCTGTGTAGTCTGTCACCCTGCACTGAGGGGGCACTTGGGGACCCTTGGGGGCAGGTCTGGATGGTTTGCTCTCCACGAAAGGAAGCACATGAGCTGGAAGTAGATCTTGATGTTCACCTGTGCCTTCTGGTCTTCACTGAAGCCAGAAAGGGGCAGGACTTTTTCCCTCTTCTTGGCATCTTGGCTATTTTACTTCCAGGCCCAGACAAAACCCAGAAGTACAGAGAAGAGTGGTTGAAATAAACATTAGGAAAAGAAAAATAAAAGATACAATGGGCTGGCTTGAACTTGATATTGAATTTCAACTCAAATCTTTCATCAGCATCGTTTCAACAGGTTTGGTGGCTGCCTTGGGGAGGACCATGGCCTCTCTGCTCTGGAGCACTCTCAGTGTCCACGGGAGCATGTGTCCAAGTGCATAGAATCACTGCCATGAACCAATGGTCCTTTTCAGAAATCCACAGAAGGGGGTACATGTTTTCAATCAGATTCGATATCTGAATTCTAAACAAATTTAGATTATCCATACCTCTTAAAAATGTATGCCATTCAAGCAATTGTTTTTATTTTTCATTTTGAGAGAAATTCTAAATGTACTCCTGGCATTGAACAAGGCTTATGTTTGGAGTGCCATGTGAACAGGCCCTTTGGGAGACTTTTGGTGAATCAGAAGCCAGGGAATTCTCAATCAAACTGGCAAGAGAACAAACTATGTGGTCAAAAGTGGAAAGACAGTTCAACATTGAGACTCAGAAGGGCAGTGAGCAACATACCAGCATCTCACCAAACATTGAACTGGAGGGCCTTCATTGCTGGTCTAGCATACTCTCTGCCTCAATTAGTCAGAGTTACTGTGCAGTTTTTAGTGAGCATGAATTTTTGTTTGTCTTGTTCCTAAAGACCTCACATTTCTGTGCTATTATGGCACTTGAAAATTTTCTGATGACTCACCGGCACTTTTGTAGAGTCCATTCCGTATCCTACATGGATGGCCTTACTTTCTGCAGGAGCTCTGGCCTTGCGGCCTGAGAACTTTATTCTTTCCACCCAACTAGAATTCTTGGCACAACCCCTTTCAGGGATGATCCCCACAGACTCCATCTCTTGTTCTACACTTAGGACTTATTATTTTCTCACTGAGTATGATGTCACCTATAGGGCTGTCCTGGTGTCCATAAGGTGCCCAAAACCTCCCCACGTTCTGTTCCTTCTCTTGTTTTTCCCTATCTGAATATTTCAGTGTGGGTAGAAAAGGGGGAGGGGTCAGTTTCATGTTAAACTGAAGATGGTTCCAGCTGAGGCAAAACGGATGAACCTTTGCTCTGTCACATACACAGACACAGACACACACACCAGACACACACACCAGACACACACACACACACACACACACACACACACACACACATACACACACACAGACACACCCAAACACACAGACACACAGATACAGACACACATAAACACACACACACACACAGACACAGATACACATATACACACACAGACACAGACACACACAAACACACACACACACACAGACACAGATACACATATACACACACAGACACAGACACACACACACATATACACACACAGACACAGACACACACAGACACACAGACATGTTGGGAGCCAAAGATCTCAGGGCTTGGCATGAGATCCTAGGCCATTCTTGGCCAGCCACATGGCTGTATATTAACCTTTACATAGTAGCTCCTTAGAACCATAGCTCAAGAAAAGAAACAACTTGACCCAGGCCTCCACCCACAGGCTCAGCCACCTAGGCAACCCTTCCTGGACTCTTACTCATGAACTCTTTACCCTGCCAAATATCCTCTTTGTGGCTTCCTAATATCCTGCCTACACTAACACCTGGTGCACAAACAACCCATTCTGCCCCTTCCCATATCCTGCTCTACTGACTATATCAGCTAGCCTGAGAAAAATAAAGTTTGCCACTTGATCAGAACCCTGTCTTGTGGTCATTCTTTCTTTGTCTCTTGTCCCCATTCCCTACCCCTGACTCTTTTGCCCCAGGTTGATGTTCTGTGGGTCGACACACACACACACACACACACACACACACACACAGACCTGCTAGGGAAGGTTCGACCTCCATACAACTGAAAATGTCTGTGTTTTACTTTTGCATTTGAAATCGCAAACTCTTTGGAAACTGGGATCTCATACTCTCATTTATGTAGACTGGTTCTTTCAGCCCCATTCTTTCCTACATCATGTGTCCCCACAGGCCCTTTTCTTGCTTTCTCTTTCTCATATACTCTGGGCCATTTGACACCACACATCGGCAGAGTTCTCCTGGTGTTTCTGTGGGCAGCGTTGGTTTGGCTCTACAAGTGCACATCAGAAGGAGTGAAACTACCGTACTGACTGTGCAGCCCACTTCCTATGGGACTCCAATTACAAGCAGATTATTCTGCCAAAATTGATTAATTATCCAACAAATAATTAATGATGTGCCTAAAGAACAGTTCTGCTTCACTGTTTCCCGTGGAGACTAGAGCTTTTAGTTGCCCAACTTTTCTTGCGAAGTGTCTAGTCTGCACACGTGTATCTCCTATATCACACATTGTGGTTTCACACTAGGAGTTTGTTCTAGAGTTTGAACACAGGAATCAGAGTGAGTCATCATTACTGTATTGAATGTCCTCCAAGTTGTACGTTCTTGTTTCCTTCACCATATATTTCATCAGATCTTTGGTCACATAACCACAAATTGTGAATTTACCTTGAGTATACCAAGCATCTTTTTGTTTGTTTGTTTGTTTTGAGACAGGTCTCTCTATGTAGCTCTGGCTGTCCTGGAACTCATTTTGTAGCCCAGGTTGGCTTTGAATTCATAGCTTACCTCTGCCTCCTGAGTGCTGTGATTAAAGGTGTGGGTCACCACATCCGGAAACACCAAGTATCCCAACTCCTATAATATTCCTATTCTAGCTTTGGGTCCAGTAAAACTATTAAAATAGTTAAATGTTTTCTGTTCTTCCCTTTTAAGATATAGGGAGTGGAGTAGTGCACAATATAGTTTGGGACTAATTCATTTAGCGACAGATGCCAGAGTTTTCCAAGTCTTCATTTCCAGAAACACAGGTTGTAGTCGGGCTTGTGGAAAAAGAGGGTGCCTGGTGCCACCTAAGCCCTGGGTGTCTCTGCGGTATCAGTTTCTACATGGATGCTCTGGTGAGGACTGGTCTAAAAGATTGGGGCAGGGTGTTTTTCTACACTACTGAGAGTTTCTCTTCACAACTCTGCCCTGTGGATTCTTACTCTCCAGGAGTTTCTATGTGTTGGCTCAACACAGAGCACCTTGGGTTCCATCACCTTGGGCTCCATCACAGCTGGTATTCTTCCCAGGTCTGTGACAGGCAGGAGGGGACTCAGCTCGGCAGTTCCCCTCTCACACCCTTTGTTCTTGATGCCCAGAATCTGAAACATTATGACCTCATGTGATCTGGGTTTCCCATATATTTCATATAGACTGTGTTTTTGGTTGCCTGGTGGTCTTGAATTTTCTCTGGATTGGAAAGAAGCCTTTCTGTTTCTTCTGTTTGTGACAGAAAATTGATAGCTCCTCAGGCAGCTTCTGTGGGAGAAGAAATGGCTCTCTCTCACTAGCAGACTCAGGGCTGTGACGCCTCTTCCAGACATCTTTTCCTAGCCAGCTTTGGACTCCAGGGTTGGGCATATGGCCCACTGACTTCCACACAGCTTCTTGGGAGAAGTCTTGTTAGGGCTGGCTCTGCCCTAGCCTTGGGTGTGGGGTGGGGTCCCTATGAACTTAAGAGGAACATCTGATAAAAGAGTGGCTACCTCTTATCGTAGTGCTACAAAGTAAGTGAGAAAGGCCCGATAAAGCACTCAGGTGCCAGCAAGCCCCATGCAGGTGTGTGGAGGTAGGCACTGACAGGCCTTCAGAGTCGGCTTTGAATTTCCTGCTTTATTGCCCAATTTCATAGGCAACTTTGGCTCATGGTTGATGAAGCTCTGGAGGCTTTGGAATAGCACGATGGACCTGGTTTGGAGAGAGGAAAGCTGCCCATCTTTGTGCACATGATACATCTTGCTTGACTGAGGAGCTGAGTCACAGCTCTTGCTTCCAACTTCCTTGCTTTCACATCTACAAGTCTCCAAATTTTAGCTTCTTTTCTGACTTCAGCTACTTATTCTGGAGTCCTCTGTGGCTGTAAACTCCCAGATCATGAGTAGTTGAGCCTTTTCTTGTGCTTGCTCCAGCTGAGTTTCTCTGTCTAAATCTTGCTCATCCAATTGTAGGGAGTGCAGAAAGGAGCCTGAGTATCCTCCATTTGTCACTCAGTTGCAGAACACAGCTGGGCTGGAGCATGGGCGATGGACCACAGAGAGTGGAGCTCCAGACAGTGGAGCCACGGATGGCTCTGTTACACTGGTACTCTGTTACATGCCACAACACTCAATACATAAACATATTATTCTCATTGACACAGGAACTAGGGAGTCTAACCATGTCTATTTCATCTTTATTCCCGCAACCTGTCACTGTGCATCATGGCTGTGGCCCACAAAGTCAGGGCCTGATCTGGGAATGCAGAGAGGAGGTAGCATGGTGGCCCTAGACTTCCAGGCTTACTGTAGGCTTCTGAAGTTTCTGTACTGGTGCAGATGTGCTCTGTATCCTTGACCTGTAGTCATGGAGATAAGGAGACAAAAGTCCCTGTGTGACAAAGCTGAGTCTGGAGCAGTGGTCCCCAGAGGATCTGAAGCTCTCTGCAGGCTTGAGTTGTAGGTGATTCTAAGCAGTAACAATTAATCCAGTGGGACCACGGGCCTCTCTGATGTCCCCATTGTATTTGTTCTCATCTTCTGAGCTCATTAAAGAGAATACTACAAAAGGCTATGGCCATTAAAAAATTACATGTTTTCCATGCTCCAGTTTCTATAAAAATCATAATTAAATGAATATGATAAGAAATACCTCCAGGACCAAAGGGTTCTGTTAAATGGGCTTTAAGATGAGCTCATTTTTCTCTTTCGCATCCATGGATATTTCATGGTGACAATATGAAGAATGATCTATCTCAGATGTGGGCACTGTTTTCATGACCTCTTCCTGACCTGTGTCCACTGAGCATCCATAAAACACAGTAACCACCATGCTTCCTCCTTTGTTGGGTTTAATCTTTGCCCACAAGGTGTGATGGCTTATTTTATATGCCAACTTGACTGGTCATGGGATGCTCAGATACCCAACAAACACTCTGGGTGAGTCTGAGAGTGGTTTGTTCAATAAGTGGATGTTCAACTCTATGGATGTGGAAAACAATGATTTTCCCCAGTGTAGTGAGCCCCATCCTGTCTCCTGACCAAATGAACACCAAAAAGGTTAAGTGGTCTCTTTGGCTTTGGGAAAGTCTACTGGCCCCTGGGGAGAGCTACACATCTCTCCTGGTTCTCCTGCTCACTCAATGAGATCTCAGGACCTGTCAGTCTCTTTAATCACATAGCTCATTTTTTAAATGATCAGTCCATCCCTGCACACACCTCCACCTTCTCATACACCCACACATCCTATTGGTTCTGTCTTTCTTGAGAGACCTGACTATGTATTCAATTCGCTAAGGACTTTTCAAAAGAATCCAGAATTGAGGTGAGAACACAGTACCCCCAATGTCCTTATGAGGATGTGTGGCTCATCACATACAGTAACACTTGGTCTTATTGAACCCTGATGACTCTGAGAAGAAAGAAGACCAAACTCTTCTGTGGTTTATGCTTTTGTTAAAGGTTACACTTGCTTAATGTGGGGAATCAGGCTCTCATCTGTCGCGCTGACTAGGGTATTTCATAGTAGTTGGAATCCCGCCTTCTCGATTGACTTGTGGGTCCCACAGTGACAAGGTGACGTGCACATGCACTCAGCAAGCAAGAAGGATGCCGAGGCCATTGGCTGGGGCCCTCCACTTGGTCTCCATGTGCAAATTCCTGCCTAATCACAAAAACATTGTGCAAATGTCAGTCACATGAATCTGTTTGTGAAACCCCGGATGCCATGTGTATATTCTCTGGGGACGATGTGGCGAGTGATTCAGCCCCAGATGTACCCTGTACTGGGACATCACCAGAATAGCACACTGAAGCCTAGCAAGCAAGGAACATCTCACAGCACTGTGCCAGTGTGCTCATGCTGTTGTGTGCAGTGGCAGCAACGAAATCTGATTATGCTGAGACAGTGTCCCCAGGCCCAGTACTTGTGTAGACACCCTTTTGTATCAGAGAAAAGCAGCTGGCAGGATTTGGAAAACCAAATACCAGACAATGTTTCAGTTCTGGGCAGCTGAGCTCCAGCTTCCTGGGCAAACTACTCTCTGGGAATGAGCAGGGACAGTTTTGCTCAGAGCAGAGATGGTGTAGCCACCTCCCTGGGGCAGTAGCAGATGTGTTTGCAGTGCATGATAACATCTTCATGTTATGCATGTTACACGAGTTCTAATAGATCTCAATAATAAAATCCCAGAGTCAGATATAGGGGGAAATGCTGAGAGATCAGAGAGACGAAGGAGCAAAACCACAGCACATCTTACCTACTCAATTTCCCAGCAGAAGTCTCCTCCCGCTGTATCACTTGCTCTCTCTGTCCAGCCATCTCACTTCCTGTCTGTCCATACAGACCTCCAGACCTCTATGGTTAACTAGTGGCTGGCTCTGCCCTCTGATCTTCAGACAAACCTTATTAGAGTATAAACAAGATATCAGTACAGTTGCATGAGTTCTGTCTTCCATGAATAAAGGATGTTCCAATAATTCCATGTTGAAGGTCCAACTGTGCTCTACCTTTCTTGCTTTCCCTGTTCTTCCTTGCTTGTCTTGTCCTAACTCTAGATGCCCTCTAGACATACAAGTGGCCCAGAGTCCAGCCTTCTCCCATGCTAGAGTGTGTCCTGATCAAGTAGGGTGGCAGCTGTGGTTCCACAGCCTTTCTGCCTCCCTCCTAGGACTACTTTGTTTGTGGACCCATGATTCTATAGGATCCCACTTTTATTTTGTCTCTTGAGCTCCATGCCCTTTGTGAGCCTTCTGTGTTTATCCCCTCTACCCACACCTTCTCTCGTCATTACTCTTTTGCACAGGGTATAATCCTGTTCCAGGCTCTCTCCCAGAACATTGCTGACATCACTGAGTGATATCCCAATGTTCCTTGATACCCTAGCTTCTTCATGTACTCTACCAACTTACTAGAGGTTCTGATTCCTGAGAACTGTATTTCTGCGAGTTCCCACACTGTGCCTCTATTATCAGGCCACATCTCCAACCTCTATCTTCTCTGCTTCAGCTTCTTCTTCTTGTGCCTGCTCAGCTGTGGCCCTGGGTATGATCAACGCTGGTATGATCATTGCCGTAAAGTGGCATGACTCAAGGATGGTGGTTAGTGCTGGAAGAGCCAACAGTTGTTGTCAGAGAAGAGTCAGATCCTAGCAAAGGACACAGGCTGTTTCCTATAGGTCTTGCTTGAGTCTTTGGGATTTTCAGTTCACTGACAAAGGTAGATTTTGGATTTTGAGCTTGTAGATGCTAGATTTTGACTTCTGATTTTCAGGACTGTGATTAGAACTAGAGATGGTCATATTAGGTGAAATCTTTCTGTCAGAGGCAGAGAGATCAATATCATATTTTTCCTTGTAGGTGGAACCCAGATTAAACACACACACACACACACACACACACACACACACACACACACACACTATGAGAGTACAAAGGGGAACTGTTTGGGAAGAGGATGAGGCATACCAGGACAGACAGGAAAGGACATGGCAATGAATATGCTTGAAGTATATAATCCATTAGGGTGGACGTGAAACCTGGCACCTTGCACACTCAATGCAAGCCAATGAAAAGGTTTGAAGAAGGAGTCAGTGACTGACATTCATCTCAGTACTTCAGGGAGTGGAAGTTTCCAAGAACTGTCTTCAGATCTTCACTCTTTACTTTGGATTCTCTTCATGGTGACTCAGAAGACCTGAGGGACAGTGCCTGTTAGTTCCTCAGGCATCTTTGTATGTTAGTTATTGTGGCTAAGTGCCTACTCTGGGACTAGGAGAAAGGACACTCTAAAGATTCTTGCAACTGGGGACACATTTCATCTGTCTTGGGGGAGCACTGTGGCATTTGTTGTAAGATTTTATGTCACCAAGGTCCCTCTGATGCTTTTTAGGGCATTTTCTACATACATAATTCCTTACATTTCCAGGGATGGCATGCACTTTGGGACATGGAGTACCCTGAGAGGTGCTTAGGTTGTTCCAGTCTGGTCTACATAGATCAGGTTAGCAGGTGTCAGCCCAAGAAGGCTTGGGCTTGATTTTGTTTATATAAAATGTGATATTTTTATTTATTCATGAGTATGCATAATAAAGTTCATAAACTAATAAAAAATAAAGTGTTTTGTCTAATAAGTGGTCAGACTATATGCTTGAAGTGACTGGAACCTTCTAGACACTCATTCAAAGTGTCCCTATGTCCCTAAGTGTCACCTTTTAAGTAGCAGTTTCAGGGGAAGATGATCATTGGCTGGTCTACCGGCACTTGCACGTGTGTCAGGGATCTGTGGAAGGACTAGCACTGTTCCCTGGTTTGGGCCTAAGGGTGCCAAACTTGTTGGGTTTGCTGGGCCAAGAAGCTTGGGCGCAGCAGCCTTTGGTCATGGCAGGAGTTTTGCATTTGGACAGATGAGTCCAAAGCTAAACAGGTGATTAGTGTCTGGAGGTGATGTTTAAACCACAGGCAGGGCAAGGCCATGTGAAAGCACAAAGATGGGAGAGTGGTGGCTACATCCAGCAGGATAGTTGAGATCCACACAGAATCCAATGTGACCTTGGAGAGAAGTCCTGTGTCTGAGCTGCAGGTTACTCTGTGTGTCCCTGGGCAGTTCTATCACCCTGTCTATTTTTCCATCATATGTTTACTGACACAGCAACCTCTCTCTCTCTCTCTCACCTTCCTCCCTTCCTCTCTCTCCCCCTCTCATCTCTCTTCCCCTCCCCTCTCCCTATACCCTTCCCCCTAAACCTCTCCCTCCTCTCTTCCCCTCCCCTCTCCCTCTCTCCCTTTCCCCTATCTTCCCTTTTCCCTCTCCTCCCCTCCCTCTGTCTCTCCCTCCCCCTCAGTTTCAGATGATTTGAAAAGAAAGAGGTGTAGTGTGTCTAAGGCTCAGATAAAACTGAATTTCCTGACTTAACACACTTCACCCGTGTTCCAGCAGCATGTCTCAATCATCTTTTTGCATGCTGGGAAATTTTGAATTGGCTTCAATGGTCACTGCACAATTGCTGTTTGGTTCCCTCGGCTGGAACCTGCATAGAGCCAGCCAGGCTCACAGACAATGGCCCACAGACTTGGGCTGGGGATAGAGTGTTGTGAGCTTGTTTTGGTATGAGTACTTAGCAGCTCATAGGTATAGTCTTCCTCACCTCCCTGGCAATGGCTTCTTGGTGTACCCATTGCACTGGAAGCAAAGGCCAAGTTTGTTGTCAGAGCATGACAAGCTGGCTTACCAGTCTGGCCAGGGCTGTATTCTCATCTCATCCCACATAACATTGCTCCCTCTCTCCAGGAAGGGTCTCCTTCACTCTAATGCAAGCAGAGAAAGTTCTGGAACTTGATTCATAGGGAGGGGAGGCAGACCTAGCCTGATCCCACACAGGAGCCTTTTGGAGGAGTTTTCTTCCTTTTGCTACCAACCTTGGGGCGCTCATGCTGGATTCCCGGTCTTTCCACTGCTTGTTAGAGGAGAGTAGGTTCCCGTAACTCCCTCCCAAAGGAGGGACGGGAGCCTGCTGCTTACTCACTAAGCTGAGGACACACTAAGAGGAAACAGATGTCTGGGGCTGTGACTTTGCCGCCCAGCAGCTTTTGGACTTATTGTCCACAGACCATTGGGTGCCAGGACCTGTGGGGGCATCCCCAAGACACTGTGTCAGCAGATGGAGGTTGTCTCAGGCGCTTGACACCTCCTCATTGCAAAGGAAAGAAGGCAACATTATCTCTGGCGCCCACTGACTTGGCCCTTTTGGCCTGGAACCCTGGGGTCCTTAGGCCAAGTGCTGGGCAGTTAATCTCGCTCCCTTTGGCACTGTTCACACTTTAGTGACTCAGTGCTCATTCAGAAACAAGAGGCCATTCTGCGTACTCATCTATAAATCTTTTTGTTCAATTATTTATTAGAAATAATTGAGGTTCTACAGCATCTAACTCAAAGGAGATACTATTCCAAGATACTGAGTCTCCAGATAGGAGGGTACCACTGTGTTTTTGACTTTTTGGGGCTCACATCTATCAGTGTCTTGTGTCCAAATCCCCTGAGCCATTTCAATCATTGTCCCTGGTAGGTATCAGATTTGTCCTGTAAATGGGGCCTCAGGATGCTGTAACAGCCTCATCTGCCTGTCTCCTCAGGCATGTATCCTATCTTACATTTTTGTCTTTTCAGAGACACGATCACACTAAGGTGCCTAGACTGGCATCAAGTCTATAATCTCTCTGCTTCCATCTCTAGACTGGCAAGACTAGAGCCTGTACCATCACACTAGGGTAAGACACTGGTTCTATCTCCTGTAGTTTTGCAATCTTTGATGGCAGAGGAATTCTAGGGCTCTGTCACTGGACACCTGCACATGTTCTCTTACTGTCCCTTCACTATCCTGCCTGTCCCTTTTCTTCCTCCACCAGTGATTAATTCCTTCTTCATACTGTGTCTGAGAACACCTTCCCAGAGTGGCAGATGTCATCAAGCACAGTCATGTAATCATGATCATGTAGATCCTCACCCAAGCTTCCTCTGTACTTCCTGTCTGGGATGCTTTGACAGCACGTGGAGTATTTGAACCTATGTGGAGTTGTTTCCTCTCACCCTATGTATTGGGGTTTTGATGCCCTATTTTTCCTACCCATGTAGCTCATATTTCCTATTTTCAGACTTGAAAATCTCTGTCTAACCTAATTTTGATCCAGTAGCTAGAAAACGCCATTGGGGGAGGAGTTGGTGTTGACCAGATACTGACCAGATACTGATTATAGAAAGCAATTCCTCATAGGACTTTGTAATGTACACAGCTCCATTTGTCCTTTCCTCTTCTGTTCCTCTGTGTGATCTTGTCTACTTCAAGACCTTGTGATATTCAGCTGATGGTCAAGTCATATACTCAAAGCAGGCCAGTACATATTCTAACCCTATGAGATGGCTTCAAGTATCAGCAGGTACCACTGACATAGATGTAATACCACCAAGAAGCAGCTCAGTCCCATATAAGCCTTAACAAACAGTGAGAAACAAATCTATCCTTTGCTGCTATGGCACTCAGGCTCTGCACCCCAGCTTTCCAAGAGCCCCTGTACCAGTGGGTGAATGGGTGCCCTTGGGGGCCACACTCCTGGTATCTCTGTTCTCTTCCAGGTCCCTATCACCACTGGCCGAGTCTTGCTCCTCAAGCATACTCCTGCCACTCCAAGTCTAAACTTGACTTTCCTCTTATTTGTAGATTCAGAATGACTTTCTGGAAATGTGAGCATGGACCCCAAATCCTCAATTTTGGATTTCCAATCCTCTTTCTGGAGTCCTAGGCTTGGCCCCTTCTACTCACAGTGGCTCCTGTCTGAGCCTAGCTCCCGTTCACACTGGGCAACATTGAAGGTGTGCTTGGGCACGTGGAAGAAAAGTTCTCCCCAGTGAAGGCCTCTGATGCCGTGCTACTGAGTTTGGCTGCCTGCTCCTCTTTAAGCACCATGGGCTCCAGGTAAAAAGTAGGCCTCTTATCCTACCCATACATGCATCTCCTTGCTCTGGGCCACATGGACATTCAGCTCAGACTGAACTCAGCTGATCACTGTGTCAGTCTGTCCCCTGAGAATGCTCTGCCCAGTCTCAGGATCTGGGGGTGGGGCAGGGAGTTATGCCCACAGCCCTATCTGCTGTTTCTTACTGGCTCCTGGTTTGCTCCATTGTCATGTGTGCTGTATCCCAGCTACTCTCCAAAGATGAGCTGAACTGCTTTCCTTGTCTCTTCCTTTTGTGGACCACAGCTCAGCCACATGTGGGCGTCCGATACCCATATTCTTAAAGCACTGATCTGGCAGAATTTGTTGTCTGTGGGGATCACACTGACCTTCTGCTCCGGGGCAGAGTTTGTATGATTATATTAGCTCATCTTGTCAGCCCGCCAGGACCTCTTGCTTCATGTCCAAGGGCTTCTATCTGTCTTGCCATCACTATAAGCCTTTGTCCTGCTTGAGGCGCGTGGGGTACTTCCTCCAACCTCTCCCCACTCACTGCCCTGTTCTCTGCCCCTTCTCCCCCGCTATTAAGTCATCATCACTGGCACTTTTCTTCTCCTTCTGGAGCTGAACTAAGACAGTGTAGGTCAGTGGGAATTGTCCTCTGTGGTGGGAATTACCATTTGCTGGTTGCCTATTATTACAGGGCTAGCTTTTAAACAGTTTCTGTAGCACTGAGGCAAGGTATCTGTGTGAGAAGTATGTCCATCATGAGAAGTATCTGTCTGTCAGATGAGGGTTAAATGATAGAAGTCTGAAGTCAGGGTGTGACTAGGCCAGGCTCTGAGCAGAAGAGGACAGACTTGAGGTCCTGCTTCTAGGGTCAGAGATACATATCTCTAGATACTCAGCTTGGAGTCTTACTGCCCTAGGCTTCAGTCTTTGGTTCCTGAAAGCTGCTATAGGAGAAGCAACCAGAACCATCTTATGTTACAGCTCTCAAGCCTTCTCTGTCATGATACATGGTTTCTAATGGCATCAAATGTCACAGTTCTAAAGCCTGGATGCCGGGGATGTGAGGATCCTCAGCCTTAAGACTAGGAATATTCCCAGGAATGGGGCTCCAGGTTCATTTGCAACCCTCTTTGCACTCTCACTGATCTCTGACATCTCTGGTCATACTGGCTGTGCCCCCAGCCACTCTCTGGAACTCTTCTGAGCCTCCTTCTTGCTGCCATATGCTATACAGTTGGCTCTGCTGCTGTGGTTGTTGGCCCTTCTCTGTGATCCCTTCTTTGTGTTATCAGAGTGGGCTTCTCTATTTGTGACAAAATCAGAAGTCAGCAAAGACAAGACCATTGGAAGAATAATTTTATTGGGCCCAATGTTTCAGTCCCTGAGGTAATATAGAAGGGTGTCCTCCAGTTGACTTGAAAAGAGAACCTGCTTATGTAAACAGAAAGGGAAATGACAAGGGAATTTAGATCAGTCACAGCACAGCTCTTCATGCAAAGGAAAGATAGTATTGTACCAATCACAGCTCTTCTTTTGGTCCACCAGGGAAAGCGCTTTCCTTTGGCCTAGATGAATATAACTGCAGGGTCAGCTAGAGTTCATTACTGTAGGCTTTCTGGTGAGGCCATGGCTGGAACATGTCTTCAGCCATGATTGGATTGATCCTCTGAGTCTGCCCGAGGGTCCTTAGAATGAGTGTAAAGTGTACGAAGTCACCAACTTGCTGTGTAGGCAGTATAGCTGGTGTCATAAAACAGGCTGCTTGTCTGACAGTTCTCTTCCGAAAGCTGCCAGGTAGGGGAAGGGTGTGTCAATGGCCACTTTGGGCAGTTCCAGTCACTCATAGAAAGCATGGTGTGTTTGCAGCAAAGACCTAATGCAAGCTTGGCACAGAATTGACGACCGTAGCAGCATTCAGCTGGGCTTTACGGTGCTCAGCTCCTGCTGCTGCCATCCAGGGGTAGCCAGGTCCCTCTCATCAGTATCATTCTTTCACTGGGTTGAAATTTTTCTCCTCTAATGAGAGCAGAATTAGTTGATGAAGATGATGTCCTTCAACCTGACTTCATTTTAGTTTCCTTCTATATGCAGACCCTGGTCCCAGGAAATTAACACCCATGGATTCCATTGGACATAATCCCTCAGATCTTCACTGTCAACCCTTTTCTGTGACATGTCCCTTCCTTACTCTGCACATTTCATGGAAGTCTCCATGGGCTTGAGAACCCCCAGCTGCTCTACCATCTTTCTACTGACTCTGTTGGTGCATCACACCCCTTCCAAGGACACTGAGAAGGAAGGTATCTGGGAGAGTCCCCTTTGTGCTATAATAGGGTCGTGAAGGCCAATGTCACTAGCCCCACAACTTCCTGTCTGGGACAGTCATGTGGTCACCGCTGGACTCAACCATTACCCTCAGCAACTTCTAACCCTAGACATTCATTTCAACACTGAGTCTACTACATTCATGTCTCTGCCTGGGCTGTTCCTGGCCTTCTCAATATTTTACCCACACATCATGCACCATCAACTCTTGTCACCTCTTCCATCATCCCTTCTTGGTTTTCTTTATGGGAGGTCTCAAAGGAAAAAAATCTTTCTATACATCAGCAGTAGCTTGGAGCCCTTCAGGCTGAGCAGGCTGCAGAGTGTGCATAATCTTCCCACACCCTATCCCCTCTGCTTCACCTTGCAATATCTACCACAGAGGGCATGAATCTGTGAATAGCAGTGGGGCAGGTAGGCACTGAAACCCTTTCAGGGAGCCTGGTGACATTTTCCCTTCAGCTTTAGATCCAAATGTAAATTTGAATCTAATTATGTTAGTTAAAATTAAGACTTTGGTCATCAGCTAAGTGACTCAAAGCAATGCATCTTCCTTCAAAGAAGGAAAACATGTGTATTATCACAGGCTAATCTTTCCTATCTGTGAGCCAGAGACATATTTATTTTTAAATTTTTATCATATTTGATTAATTGATGTGTATATTTTCAGATGTGTATGTGCTCAGGAGTGTGTGCATGTGTATCACAGCAAATGAGTAGAAGTCAGAGGACAACTTATGGGAGTCAGTTTTCTTCTTCCACCGTGTAGGTTCAAAGGATCCATTGTAGGTTGTGAGGTTCATAGCAAGTGCTTTATTCCTGAGATATGTTGTTGGTCCAGAATCTGATAATTGAACTGAAATTTCTTCTTCTTCTTCTTCTTCTTCTTCTTCTTCTTCTTCTTCTTCTTCTTCTTCTTCTTCTTCTTCTTCTTCTCCTTCTCCTCCTCCTCCTCCTCCTCCTCCTCCTTCTCCTCCTCCTTCTCCTCCTTCCTCTTGTTGCTGTTGTTGTTGTTGTTGTTGTTGTTGTTGTTGTTGTTGTTGTTCTTCTTCTTCTTCTTCTTCTTCTTCTTCTTCTTCTTCTTCTTCTTCTTCTTCTTCTTCCTCTTCTTTTTCTTCTTTTTTGTTTGTTTTTCAAGACAGGGTTTCTCTGTGTAGCCTTGGTTGTCCCGGATCTCACTCTGTAGACCAGGCCAGCCTCAAATTCACAGAGATCCACCTGCCTCTGCCTCCCAATTGCTAGGATCAAAGGCGTGTGCTACCACCACCTGGGTAGAAACCAATATTTCTTAGGGAGTAATAAAAGAAGAGTCTTCATAAGAAACAAATACTTCTGCAATTGCAGCCTCCTCTCACTATCTTATACATCTCCCCTCACCCAGCAGGGTTTTCTCCTGTGGTGGTATCTGCTGACTCTCTGCCCACTTTGGTCCCAAGCTAAGTAGACCCAGCACAGTGAGTGCCAGGATACTTCAGTGAAGTCTCCGACCAAGATCAGCAAGTGGCTAAGCATTTTCTCCATTTCATTTCTCTTTCCTGTTCTGTGAATGAGCGCTGACTTAGTTATCATCATGTGTCAACTCAGAGCAATGTCTAGAAAACTTTGCCATCTGCATAGGATGAAGCCCAAGCAAGGGTTGTGGGAGATACCACAGATCTGCCGTCTGTGTTGGGCTCTGGTGGCATCACTGCCCCCATCTCCTATGTTTTGACTGTCTTCCTTGGGTGACGACCCTCCTCCCATCTAGTGTAGTGGCATCTTGCCTTGCCAGTGAACTTGTAGTGTTGTCCACACCTTTTGGGCATGGTTTCAGGTGTAGACATGACCCATTATAAGCTAGAAGAGGGGCTGGTTCCTGCTTTCTTGGGTCTCAAAGAGCATCCAAAGAGCAGAGACTGCATCTTCAGGAGCAGGAAGGCCTCGGTGGTTATTTACTCTTATCTGTGGAAGTCCTTCCCTAATAAACACCTATTTATCATTTATCTTGGGTCTGGTGCTCATTTAAACTCCACCTTCAATCTAGCTATCACCCACCCAGGTACTGGCCTTCCTTCCTCTTCCTCTTCCTGTATTTATGATCCATCCCATCTGGCTTGGTTGGTATAAATTACAGGGTATGGGGGGAGCATCAGCTTCTGTCCCTGATCTGCCCCACCCTGTCTTATTAACTGTGAAGACTGTTTCTGACTACAGGATTCCCACTCTTGGGAAAGCTAGCCATCCCAATAAGACTTGGCTGAGGACTAAGTTCTCTCAGAAAGACTTGGTCACATAGGGTTTCAGGGCCCTGACTGAACAGAGGAAATGAGTTTAGATTAAAATCTGTTCTCCCTAAGCAAAGCTCTGGGAGATAAAATGTGTGGGCTCTCTTTTACAGTAATTTCTTTTTGCATATGACAAAATCAGTTCTTTGAATAGAGTAACTTCTCAGCACAGTGATGAACGTGCTGTCTCTCCCGTCTTTTTGGTTGTCACTCACTTGGTTTGGAAAGGCCAGTATCACACTGGGTAATTTGAAACACATTTAAACATAGAATTGGCTTTTTTTCCCTCCTCAGCAAAATGGGGAGTCCCAGCCAATCTCGCTGGTTTTATTTATAGCATTTTATTTCCTGAGAGAAGACAGGAAAAGTGAGTCCGCGCCTGCCCCTCTTGTCTGACTCCACCCCTGGCCCCTGTCTGGAAAGTCTGGGTGGACATGTAGGAGGGGCGTCAGCTCTGAGGGGCTGGATTTGGACTGGGACACCAGGTACTCTGAGCAAATGGTGAGAGCAGAGGAGGAATCATGACACTCCTTCGAAAGAATGAATTAAACGTGCCTCCGCGTGTGTCTGATTGACAGGCCTCTTGGGGAAAGGGCGTATAAAGGAGCTGGTCACTGCCTGGAGGCAGCGAAATCCTCCGCTGTCTGCAGCCTCCCTGGCCAGGTCACTCCTCAGGACAGACTTAGAATACTGACGTCGGTCATCATTCATTTTCAAATACACAAGGTACCTTTTTATTTCTAAGACATTTCATTGGGCTTGATTTTTTCAGAATAGGCTTGTGGTTTGCAGGAGGCTGGAGGGGAAAAGTACAGCTGTGCCCTCCTACACTTAGCAGAGTGGCTCTCTCACCCCAAGTTTTCCTTGCACAGTTAGAGACCTGCCAGGAACAGTTGCTCTTGTCTTGGCCACAGGGTCTCCCACAGCAGGATCCCAGTGAGGGGAGCGTCTGACAAGCTTTATTCCTAGGCTGCTAAGGGAAAAGCACTGACATCTTCTACTTCAAAATAAGACGTTTCTACACTGAAATTTGTTATGGAAGAGGAAGCAGAGAAAGGAATGTTGAAGGATCCCTTGAAAATGTGAAAATAATCAGAGGGATTACAGTGATCCAAATTCTAAACATTATTAGCAGCTGAACAAAGTGTTGCTGTCATTATAATGTACATCGGGGTGGGCTGGGGCGCTGAAGGGAGTGGGTTTGGGTTGCAGCTGGTATGCTGCAGCAGCTGAAAGAGTATTCTAGTGGGGTGGGAGGAGGGAGGGGAGGAAGACAGAGCAATAGGTGTTGAAGGGGCAAAGAGACCACCCAGCAAAGGCACTTTCACTTTGGTTGTTCCTGTGAGATGAGCTTGTGCAAGACCCATATAAGTTGTGATAGTACCCTGTTGAGGAAAAACCTTCTTGAACATCTACCCATAAGCCTTCGGTGTGAACTTGTGGTCAGGGAAGAGGCTCCGGCTCAGGGGAGTAGTGTGTGCACGTGCCTGGTGCTCATGGAGCTGGGATGCGATTACACTGGCTGCTGGGAGGCTTGCTCAGTACCAGATTCTCTTCACTCCTTTGTTCTGGTTTGGGGTAGGCATCAAGATGAGATGTGATTGTAGAAAACACTGCTAATGGTTTGTGGCACTCCTGGTTGGTTTTCACCGAAACACGGTTCCGTGTACTCTGCTTGCAGAATATCGTTTTGAGATGAAGCTCGCCTTGGCGGAGCTAGCATCTTACAACTATCCTTAGTTTAAGGTGAAATGTGGGGATGAGGGTTTAGGGCAGGTGTCCTGTAGCACACATAGGATTAGGGATTCAAGGACAGGGCAGGCTGCAGCCTTCAGATGTGGACTAAATTGAGATTCTCCACTTTCTCAGTAGTCTGAGTTCTGTTCTAAGCACCTGACAAGGTCTGTCTTGCTATTTAATTTTCAGAAAAAACGATACCTTGGGACATAGTGTTAAGAGTCCTCCAAGCCCCAGTCCCACTGCAGGCCTATTTGCAGTGCCTCATTCATTTACATTAGGGCCTCTCTCTAACTCAGCTAGGCAGATGTTTTAAGAGTAATGTTTTGTTTTGAGCCACAGATAATGAACTGAGTCAGAAGATAAAAGGATTGCATGGGTGGACAAGCTGGTGTTATGGGCCTAGGTGGGATGCTGTTCTTGGCTTTATCCTGCAACATGACCCAGTAGATGAGCACCAGGCAGTGCTGTGGGAATCTGGACCAGACTAGAAAACTGAGGGTCTTCCCTGATTGCCTTTCCCTAGAGAGGAAACTGCTTCTAGCTTGCCTAAGTGCTCCGGAGAGGGGGACTGGTTAGGTACCTTGTCAATGAGAAGCTAAGCCATTTTAGCCATCTAACAGAGATGAGGGACTATAGTGTGTGGGTCAATTTACACATTGCAGGGTAAGACATAGAAGAGAGCCTGCTCCAGACTCCTTCCTCTCTGAAGGATGGGGAGCTGAGACCCGGGCACAAGGATGCTCACAAGGAGTTAACTAACAGAGCAGGAGCAGAGTAGCTGGGCTTCAAGCCAGGCCTCCTGACTTCTGATCCAGAGTCCAGTGAGCCAACTTAGAATCCCTGAGAATGGAAAAACAGGCTTGCAGGAGACCAGGAAAGTGGGGTGAAATCCTCACTGAGTAAAAGCTTCTGCTTGTCCTAAGAAGATGCGTTGTGTTCATTCCTAACTTTGAACTGCAATTAGTATTGTGTTTAAGGTATGCACCACTGGTTTTCCCTGGACATATACATAGAATGCCTGTCCAGATTCTTTTCACCCCACAGGATATTTGTCGGGGTCCAGCTCTCCTGGACTTAAGTCTTGGCAACTGGTCTATAGCAGAGTTCCTCCGGGAAACAATGCTCTGGCACAACCCTCCCATTTGCTCCTCCGAAGAGCAGGGGCCATGGTCTCAGTCACAGGAACCCCAAGTTGTTATGGTGACCTCACAGCAAGAGTGTTTAGAACACCCTCATCTCTGTGTCATGGAGAAGTAGTGAAATAAATGCTTGAAGCAATTAGAAGAACCTAGTTGGAAAGGAAGTTTCTTGTCTAGAGTTTTGCTTCCCATGGATACATTTGCTTCTGATTTTTGTGCAAAAACTGTTTTGTTATTTTTTCCCCTCAAAGGTCACGTGTGAGCAAACTTCCCAGTGACACTCAGGCTGCAGCTGTGTGCTCATCACCCACGAGACTGGTTCTCTTGATTGTCACGGGTGGAGACAGGATGCTTTGGGCACTGGCCCTGCTGGCTCTGGGCTTGGGTCCAAGAGCTTATGGTGAGTATGGACATAACCCTTGTCTGTGTTTGCAGTGTGGCTTAGCTGCAGGCAGGAGACCAGAAAGCATCTTGTCCTCTACATCTCGCATGGGAAACTTTCTTAATATGCTTATAAATAAAAAAAACCCATTGGCTTTTGAGTCTGTATAGTGTGAAGAGATTGTTTTTTGGAGACGTTAGGAATAGACACAAGTGCACTGCAATTAGTGTTACTGGAGGTTCTTTCCAGCCCCGTCCTTCAACCGCCTTGCCCCAAATAGGTACACAAAGACTTATATCAATTATTAAATTGTTTGCTGATGGCTGGAGCTTCTTATTGGCTAGCTCTGTCTTAATTATTAACCCATTCCTATAAATCTATTATTTCCACATGGTCTTGGCTTACAGGAGAATGCCCAGACCTGTTATTCTTTTGGCAGCCTACATGGCATCTCCTCCAGTGCCTCTCTGCCTACCTTTCCCAGAATTCTCCTCGTCTCCTAGCCCCACCTATCTTCCTGCCTCTGCTGGCTATTGGCCAAACAGTGTTTTATTCATCAACCAATAAAAGAAACATATATACAGAAGAACATCCTCCATCAAACTAGTAGTGAAGTACTTGCTTCACACATGGGCTTCCATTTTTAGTAGCAAAAGTCACAGATTCTAATTATTTTAATTGTGTTACCACCAATATCTTTATTAAAAATGATAATATCTGTGCTTCTGTAAGCAGTAGTTAATTTTGTTTTTAGTTTCTGGGCACCTGATGAGAAGCTATGCTTTGTTTTCACTTTCTAGTCAGTGTATTCTTTCAGATTATTGAGCCTGTTCTAATTTTGATGAGATCTGGTGACTTTTGTCATTGGCAGCTAGACAGTGACTTCAGACCACTCACTGATAGTCATGAGGTCCATTGTTGTCTCAGATCCTGACCCATAGGGCACACTAGTCCATTGAAGGTATCCATTGAAGGTATTTCTGTAGAAGTGAAAAGATGCCTATACCATCTGTTTAAGTGAGAATATCATCCCATCCTAAGAAAGCAACATAGGATTTAGGGGGCCCTCAAATCCCACAGTCAGAATTCAAATTCAAAGGTCTACTTTTTTTTTTTCAGTTCTCCTCTTCCCCAGTCACATGATGGAGGGCTGGCTGTGCTCAACCCAAATCTGGGACAAAGAACAACAGGGACCAGGGGTTGGAATTCAGAGGCCTAGTCTGCAGTGAGATTTGGGCAGGTGTCACAGTGCTGGCGTTTATGGAAGAAGGCACAGAAACCTTTCTGTACTGTAGCCCTGGAGAAAGCCAGCCTTTAGCATTGCAAGGAGCCTGCTATGGCTCAGCCAGGGTGGGAGACGGAGATGCAAGATAAACTCTGCATCTTGTCACTTGCGGGCTTGTGATTCTCCAGCCTGTGTTTTGGAAATCCTTACCTTCAGCCTATGGGTAACTGTCACTCTGTGGTTCCCTTTGGCAGCTGGTGACCAGGGTGAAGACACTTCATTTGACCTTTTCAGCATCAGCAACATAAACCGGAAGACCATCGGTGCCAAGCAGTTTCGAGGGCCTGACCCTGGGGTTCCCGCTTACCGTTTTGTACGCTTTGACTACATCCCCCCAGTGAAGACAGACGACCTCAGCAGGATTGTGAAGCTTGCAAGGAGAAAGGAGGGCTTCTTCCTCACAGCCCAGCTGAAGCAGGACCGCAAGTCTCGAGGCACACTCCTGGTGTTGGAAGGCCCTGGCACCTCCCAGAGGCAGTTTGAGATTGTGTCCAATGGCCCAGGGGATACCTTGGACCTCAACTACTGGGTAGAAGGCACCCAGCATACCAACTACCTGGAGGATGTGGGTCTGGCTGACTCCCAGTGGAGGAATGTAACTGTGCAGGTGGCTAGCGACACCTATAGCCTGTACGTGGGCTGCGATCTCATTGACAGTGTCACCCTGGAAGAACCATTCTATGAGCAGCTGGAAGCAGACAGAAGCAGGATGTACGTGGCCAAAGGTGCATCCCGAGAGAGCCACTTCAGGGTGAGTGTGCAGCATAGCAGGCACATGATAGAGCTTTGCTGAGGGCTCACAACATGGGGCAACTCAGTGTAGCTTTTGTGTTGGAAAGGGTTAATCTTGCCTTGAGGAAAGGTGTAGTAGCACTTAGTGTGGCACACGTGTGTACACTCTACACACCTGCACATACCTCATATACATTCGTACACATCACACATGCTCACTTGTGTGGCACCTAAACTTACATGATATGCAAACACGTGCTCACTTGTATAGCACAGTTGCTCACACAACACGTGAACACACCACACATTCACGCTCACTGCACCAGCAGGCAGAAGCATGCACACCATGCCCACACACCCTCACACATATGCACATGTACACACGTGTGCACACAACAGACACTCACACTTGCACTCACAAATACAATTCGGGCATACGGAATTATATACATATGTGCATGCATACATACATACACAAAGGACACATAAGAAGTTGTGTACACACATGTGCATCACACCTCTGCCCACATGGCACCCGTGCACATACTAACAACAGTGCATATTCATAAGACATGATCAACTCAGTGTGCATAGAAAACACATTCCTAAGCTATGAGAGGCAGAGCTGTGTCACAGGTATGCTGCATGTGGATGCCCAAGTCAACGGCTGAGGTAGGAACTTTCATGATCCCAGGAACCCCAGGTTACTTTATTAGACTGAAGCCACATCCTAGCCTTTGCTCTGGGAATGAAGGGACTGGGGCACTAAAGAGGAACTGAGTTCCTCAAGGAAAAGTTGCTGCTTTGTGAGTGAGTGCCTCCCTGACCCCTCATTGTGGCTAAAGACGTTTGGTTTAGAATCTGCAATGCCCCTTATTACAATGGCTTTCCTGGGGTTTATTCATCTTTCTCCTGACAGTGGAATCATACTGAGGCTCTGTGTTTTGACTCTCAGTGGTCCGTCAATATTGCACTCTGGTCCTCCCTCTCAATGCTGGGCAAAGGCAACCAATGGTGTATCCTGTAGGTAAAGTGTGTTAAATGCATTTTCAACTTATGGCGTTTTATCTTCTGATGAGTATATCCATTCCTCTCTCACGACAGGTTAAGGGACATTTGAATATTGCTCTCTTGGAGGCAGGCATGAACTTATTTGTGGAAGTGAATGTATGTCAAAGCTTAGTTATTTGGGTAAAAGGCCTAGATGCCCACACTTTGGAGATGCTGCCCTGACTGTCTGACTGGCCCATTCATGTTACATCAATGGCTCTTTCCTCCTGGTGTGACCCAGGGCTACCTTATCTGAACCAATAGATGTTTCTGAGACTTGAATTACAAACAAGGACATGGCCTTCCAGTTCCATGTGAGGAAATAGCCAGCATGTCCACCTGGGAACATATAGGGAACAAAATTCTCCTATCCCTAGGCCTCCCTCATTCTTCTCTAAGATTAATTTACTCCTAGTTAGAATTTTATGCTATCTTTGCATGCATGTGTGCAAGTGCATGTGTGTGTGTGTGTGTGGGGGGGGTAACATTTCCAAAGTAGCAGGAATAGGGGAACTGATACGAAGAAACTTCAGACCTAATGGATAAAGCAGAGACAACTCCATGCTATTGGAATCTTCTATTCTGCATCTATAAAGTGTCATCAGTCTCCATGAAGCTCATGGTTTAGCTAAAATTTTGTTCTCTGTCTCCCTCCAGGGCTTGCTGCAGAATGTCCATCTTGTGTTTGCAGATTCTATAGAAGATGTTCTAAGCAAGAAAGGCTGTCAACACAGCCAGGGAGGTGGGTGATCTCTGATCTAGGAGTTTTTGTTCTTTCCTGGTGGGTTGCTGGTGGGCCATGTATGTCTGTGTGCTCTGCTGCAGATTTGGATTAAGTGGGCAAATTTGCTAGCCAGCTTAGGCTTCTTAGTCCTTGACAATGGCAAATGGTCAAGGATTGATTCTCAATATATTTTAAGAATAACAATCCAATTTTGGGGGACATTCTGGGGAGATAGTCCAGTCTATGATTAAGACCATTCACACCTCTCATGGCTTCTGAACATATTCTAACATGGTGGTTCCTTCAACATGACATTTTAGACTCTCAGTTACAAGTCAACAATACACAGAACTGTTAAAAGCAAACACTTAAGCATTTCCAGAAGTTCTGAGCCCTTCTCAATAAACTGGACTTTCACAGGAGTCTAAATCTGTTCTCTTAAGATGGAGACAAGAATGGACTAGTTGGATTTATGTACTTTTATCCATGTGTCAGGACCCATTGTGAGTTCTCCACTCAGACCTTGGGCCTGTCAGAGACTCCCATTATCTTCCACTGGTCATGTCAGACTTGAATATTACATTCATTTGGAAGGCGATTTCATGAGCCTAGTCTCATGGATTCTTTGATGTTTGTTAAAGTGAGAATGTCTCTGTTTCAAGGCTAAGCCATTCCAACTTCACAGCCACAGCAGAAACTGGTTTAGCTCAAACATAGGTCTGTCATCAGCCCAAACCCAAACCCATCAACAGCAGAGGCAGGAATGAGTGAAGGCACAAATTGGTTTGTTTTGCTTAAGTCTAGGACACGAAAAATAGGTATCTTAGATATGCTAAAGATTTTAAAAACCATAAATGAAAAAAAGTGCTGAATAAAATCTACTCAAAATCTATTTAAGAGTGTCCCTGTCTACTTAGTTATACAAGTACTTGTATTAGCACCACTTCTATGGTTGGAATTACACTGGGTATATGGGCTTCCAGGAGCCATGTGGATTGCCACACATTTTTGAGCCCAAGCAATAAGCACTCAGTTGTGGAGTGAAGTCTGTCATCCCTTCCTTCTTCCCTCCCTGGAGCGCTCCCTTCCCTGGAGCCCTTCACTCTGGATTAGCTGAGGGCAACTATTTTTGGACTTGTCTACAATTTGAGAATTGAGGAGTCTGTGAATTCATGGTTCAGGCAGACTCCCTGTGATTGGGCCAGGGCTTTGAGTGTCTACCTTCGCTCTGAGGAGCCACTGAGCAGCAGAGCATACTGTGTGGAGAGCAAACAGTGTTTACTGGAGGTGTGTGTTCCTGCTATGAAGATACTTGAGTTTGCTTTTATTCTGAAAGGAAGTCCCTATAATGAACAAGCGGGTTACCATGGGGCATAGGAAGAGTGACAGGGAGGGCTAAGTATACAGACTGTGTTGGAGGAACAGACTTGGGGTTAGGGTTGAGGACAAGGCTCTATCCCTCAACTCAGCTTTATTGAGGTGTGTTATGTGTGGCCCTGCATTACAAATTACTTGTCTCCCATTGCTCTTCTCTGCCTTTCTCTGTCCTTAGGCTGGACCTCAACCCTGCTGGGGAACCATATAGTCATACAGAGTGGTTGACACCAAATGTCCTTGTGTTGGCAGATACAATTTAGCATGTGGCCACCCCAAGAAAGCAGACAGCTTCATGGGTGACACCTCAGGGGCTGTGCTGCACTGACCATGCTTTCTCTCCCTTAGCTGAAGTCAACACCATCAGTGAGCACACAGAGACACTCCACCTGAGCCCTCATATCACCACAGACCTGGTGGGCCAGGGTGTGGAGAAGACGCAGGAGGTATGCACACACTCCTGTGAAGAGTTGAGCAACATGATAAACGAGCTGTCTGGATTGCATGTCATGGTGAACCAGCTGAGCAAGAACCTGGAGAGAGTGGTGAGTGCCTAGTGGATGGCAGAGTTGGCAAGTGAGGGTAGTGGGAACAGATGGTAGTCTTTCAGGGAAGACTCCAGAGCCAGCCCTCCCACCAACCAGGCACTCGGGCCTCCGAGGACCACTACTTCAGTGCCTTGGGGAAAACTGATTAGAAAGCCACATTAAGAGGCTATCCAGGTCGGGCCCTTCAGGATGCTGGTCTACCACGAAGTTAGTGAGCGGAAAGATAGAGAGATACTAGGAAGTATTGCAAATAACAACACAATCAGCAGACAAAAGTTCTCCATGATAAACCTGTGCTTCAGGAAAATGCATCTTCCAGAGAAGAAAAGACATCCATGCACAGGAAGACATTTTATGTGCAGGACTGAGTGTTGAGAGGAGTAGCCTGCAGGCTTGAGGAATGTCTCAACCCTATGGTTTTTATGGCTGAATATGTGTGCCCCAAAGTGTGCAGAAGCAGGGGACGGAGTTGCACACTCCAGAGTGGGTGCTTTATGGCTTTGAAGAGTGAGATGAGAGTTGTAGTCTCTCCTGGCTACAGTGTCCTGGGATGCCCATGGAATTTCGAGAAGCAGAGAGGGGCAGGGGGAGCTCCACACAAACACTTCCTGAAAGGCTCCCCTATTTCTGGGGGAGAAAGTCCCATCCAAAGCCTGTGCAGAGTGCTCTTTGGGACAGAGGCTTCTGCTTCAGTTGGCCTCTTACTTAAGGTCCCCTGGTGGCATCATTTAATTCATTGCTATACCAGGAATTACTGAGTTCAGTGCATAGTGGTGGTCCTGGCTGGCTTGCCAGATGACCAGACAGCAGAGCTCAGAAAAGACAGGGGTTGAGCATGGGGCCTGGCAGCTCCCTACAACTGCAATGTGTTCCATTATTACTTAACATGAAGTCAGAGGTCAAGGAAACATGTGAACCCCTGAAGCTGCAGGAAGCCACAGAGATGGTGTGTTTCTGTGTGTATTTGTAGTTGAAGGTTCCTGACATTCCTCTGATCCCCAAGGCCTATTACCCCAAGTTCAGACATTGTACCTTGGGGGAACCAACAGAGTTCTGAGGCGGCTATGGCAAATGTATACATGTTTAGTGGCATTTGGTCAGGTTTCACCCCTGGTATAATGTCCAGGTGGTCAATATTGTGGCCATCTTCTTCCTTGTTATTACCTCAGCACTCATCTTTCATGTCCTATCGCTGAGCAAAAGGAAGAGCCGGTGAATTCATAAACTGGCCTCTCCCCCCTCCCTTGACCTCTGCCCACTGTGCACAGTAGTGTTTTTTGAGGCTTGGTTAGCCCAGGGGTTGAGGGAATGGTACTTATGCATGTCTGTGTGGTGGATATTAGCTGTGGGTAGGGAAGGGGTAGGGAGACCAGTGTGTATAGCCAAGTTCTGTGATGAGGTCTTGGTTGCAGAAGTTCGAGTGGTTTTGCAGTACCATCAGTTTTTTATCAGTACCTAGTATCCTCATGCAGTTTCATCTACACCTGGGGCTTTAGCGCTTGACCTCAGCTCCTCCATGGAGGAGGGCCATTGAATCCTTATCCCAATTCTCACCTCTGTTTTCAGTCCAATGATAACCAGTTCCTTTTGGAGCTCATTGGAGGCCCTCTGAAGACAAGGAACATGTCAGCCTGTGTGCAGGAGGGCCGAATCTTTGCAGAAAATGAAACTTGGGTTGTAGACAGCTGTACCACATGCACCTGCAAGGTGAGTTTTCAGAGACAAGTCCTTCTGGAGACAGAAGTGCCCTGCACAGGGCAGGCATGTTCAAATTGACATGTGTAGATCCTAATGGCTGGCAATGACCTACTCAGCACATATGTATAAAAGGTGTTTAGATACACGGAAGGCTCAACATGAGAGCCATAGACATGGAAGGGAACATAGAGGTAACTTAAATTGACCTCTTGGTGCTATGCATAAAGAAATCATACCCTGGAGGGTGGAGTGGCTTGTGCAGCATTACCATGTGCAGAGAGACAGTGGGGACACAGCTGTATCGTTCTCCACTAGTGTGTATTTGATCCCATTCATCTCTGACAGGGCCTCAGTGCTCACAGAGATGTCTGGGAAGCATAGTCATTACCAAGAAGACCGAAGTGGTTTAGTTTCTTCTCATCACTCCCTGTCCGTGTGTTGACCTATATATCGGGGGATCTTGGAATATTCTGTCATTCTTCTTCTTCTCCACCCAGAGGGCTCAAAAGCTGATGTTGTCATCTCTTTGCTCATGGTGGGAGGGCAAAGTGTCAGTGCTTGCAGAGTCCCCTTGGGCCTGCATAAACCCTGTATTTGAAGTAGGATTTGTAGACAGAAAAAGGCCTAGCTATCTTGCTGATCTTTCTTCATCCAGCTTCCGTGGCAATGCCTGTTACATTAGATAACTGTTTTTCCAAATATTTTTCTATTGTTTCAGAAATTTAAAACAGTGTGCCATCAAATCACTTGCTCACCGGCCACTTGTGCCAACCCATCTTTTGTGGAAGGCGAGTGCTGTCCATCCTGTTCCCATTGTAAGTCTCCTGTGGTAAGAAAGCTGTGAGCCCTAGTGGTTGCTTCTGTTTATTTGTTTTGTGGTTTGACTAGAGGAGGGTGAGGCTGGGATTCCTAGAGGCAGGCAGTGGAGGAGGAGCAGAGGCAAGGCTAAGGCTCTACTTCAGCCACTAGCCAGTGGCCAGGAAGCTATTGAGCTCTAGAAAGTAAGTGCCTGCAGCTGTCCTGTTCTGGCTCATCCCAGACAACAGGCCCCTAGTGATCCTGCAGTGACCAATGTCCCAACTCCCAAGCCAAGAACTAGGCCCCTGTGTCAGTAGCCAGTGTGAGCAAGAGCTTCAGCTAGACCTGGGCTGAGTGATGACTGAGCAGTTGCTGTGAAACCCATGATACAGTAAATAAACACAGAATCCAGAGACAGTTACTCAATGATGCATTCAAGTTACAGAGACATGGTCCAAGTGACACAGAATTGGACTATGGTGGAGCCAGTTCTGTGAGGTCTGAAACTGTAGAGATGGAGCTGGGCTGGTGTGAAGGGAGTCCTGGAGGCTCTGATGAATTCTAGAAGCCCCTGAGCTGCCCCTTTTAGACTCAGCTCAAAGCCTCACTCAAAATCCCCTCTGGTCTTGGATCCCTGTGCCAATGCTCTGGATCTGGCCTCCGGGTGATGCTCAACTGCAGCTTCCCCACACGGTGGGCAGCCCTTCCAACCCAGTCACCCTGTGTCAGGCATCAGACTCAAACTCAGGTTCCCAACCCAGTCACCATCCCTGAGTGTTCTGGATGCCTCAGCTCAGGTTTTATCCCAGTCTGTCTTTCTTGTATGTGTCCAGAATCCCAGTTACTTGTTCAACACAGCAATGCCACTACCACAGTACTGGGTGCCTGAATCTGCTTCCCCTAAATCGGTGAGGACGAGAGCACAGCAGGCAGCCTGGGTGCTCTGGCTGCCTGTGCTCAATGCTGTTCTTGCAGCTGCTCTTCTTTCTTTCCTTTATTGTCCAAAAGGACTCCTAATAAGAGACTCCCTACTAAGAGATCCCTGCTGAGAGACCCCTACTATGAGACCCCTACTAAGAGACCTACTATATACTGTACCTTTAGTTCAAGTCCCAGCACTGGGACACCATACCCTGTGTGCCTGTGGGAAAAAATTTCTTCAAGAAAATTGTCTTTTTATTAAATTTTTTAAAAAGTGTTTGGAAATACATTATGCAAGCCGTAATTCCAACCCGTGGTTGACATGTTGTTACCTTATATGTGTCAACAGAAGCTGTGCAGAAATGACCTCTTGGTGACTTTGAAAATGCTGCCTGTAGACACTTTCTTTAGGCGCCATCTCCTCCACTCTGTGGACTAGCTTCCTTAAACACATCTAGATTTGTTATGATAAATCTTTCCGCCAAAAGCCGCTGAGTCCCACTGCCACATGTGCGCTTTATGCCAGCTGCCTGCCTGAGTTAGGGCCCCAATTAATACACAGAGAGACTTGTATTAGGTTCAAATGCTGCTTGGCCAATGACTAGGATTTTCATCTGTTAGCTCAGTCTTAATTATCATAAATCTATATATTTTATAAGACTTATCTTATCGGACGCCTTATTGGCTTCCCTCCTTGTCGGTGGATCACATTGCTCTGCTGGAGGAAGAGTGGAGGGGAAAAGGGGAACCCTTCCTCTTTCCTTTGCTTAAATATGAGTCTCCTTGCTATGTCACTTCCTGCCTGGATCACCACTTCTCTACTACATTTCCCAGAATCCTCTTTGACTCCTAGTCCCGTCTAACTTGCCGTCTCATTGGCCAAACAGTATTTTATTTAACAATCAATAAGATAAACATACACAGAAGTACTTCCCCCATCATAGATTACTCTTTTTTTTTTAATCACCCCATGTTTTCTTCCCTGAGATTTGCTCTTCCCTTTGAAGGAACTCCAATTCTTGCCCAGAGGGTGGGCCTCTGCCCATAGAATTTCCCTCCTGCCAACCCCTCCCTGTTAAGATGTCTCTAAAGTAGTCCCCACATGGCTGCAGTACCTGACTTCCCTGGGGCATATGAAGAGGGAGAATCCAACCTCATGTGTGCGTGTACTTTCTTGGTTAGCTTCAGACAATGACGAGGACTGGTCTCCGTGGGCAGAGTGGACTGAGTGTTCTGTCACCTGTGGCTCTGGGACCCAGCAGAGAGGAAGGTCTTGTGATGTCACCAGCAACACCTGCCTGGGCCCCTCCATTCAGACAAGGGCATGCAGCCTGGGAAAATGTGATACACGAAGTGAGTGTACCCCTGCCATATGCCAGGGTAGGGTGGATGGCTCTCCATGTGGGTATGCTAGCAACGGCTATTTGCCGATGTCTGGAGGCTACGGTGTCAGGGAAGGTTTTTGCCAATGGAGAAGCTTTCTTCTGGGTGAAGATGGTGCCTTTTGCCTGCCCTCTTCAGTGGAAACAGGGATTAGCTGGGAAAACAGATTTGGGGATTGCCTAGCCTGGGATCACAGCCTCTTTGTGCTCTTTATGTCAGTCCGCCAGAATGGTGGCTGGAGTCACTGGTCACCCTGGTCTTCATGCTCCGTGACTTGTGGAGTTGGCAACGTCACTCGCATACGTCTCTGCAACTCTCCAGTACCCCAAATGGGTGGCAAGAACTGCAAAGGCAGTGGCCGGGAGACCAAGGCTTGCCAGGGTTCACCATGCCCGGGTAAGTAGGTGATGCTGGGAGCAGTGATGTCCTGCCTGAGTGGGACATCTCTCTATGATGGCTTGTAGAGTGGGCCACCACGGCCCACACAAGCTTAATCTGGTCTCCAAATCAAAAGCCAGCCCAGCTTGAGCTGGGAGGGTGTGGTTGTCTTTAATGTGAGATCTTGCCCATCCATGGATCCCCACCCTGACCTCCTAGTTAACCTGATGTCTTTGTATCTTGCCCAGAGCAATCAAGTGGACAGAGATTGTCATTTGCAGAAAAATAAGCCAGACTTGGAGCGGGAAACAAGCAGAGTGGGTCTCAGGACAGGACTGTTGAAGCCACAGCAAGTTGTAATTTAAGGGACACACAGCTTAGCATACCAGCACCTCCCGGGGGGGGGGGAGGGTGCTTCTGTAGTACCCAGATCTTCACTGCCTCTCTGCCCAATGCAATAAGAATCAATTCCATAAAGTGTTTCAGACTGGAGACTGGTCTACACTGGAGAACTGGCTCAGTAAGGAAACAGGCTTCTGGCTATAAATGATTATAAAGATTTTCTCTCAGAGACAAAGCAGTCTATCAGCAATTCTGCAATTAATACCACTCCCTGAATCATGGCTGTGGAAATCCACAGTAGGCCAGCCCCTCCCCTTTCATTTATACACCAGTCTCTTCAACTGCTTTGAATAGCCAGGGTATCAGTGTCATCTTCCCTCTGCCCTTGTCAGTGCCAATAATACATCCAGTCCTCCATCTGCCTCTCAGACATCTTTTCTGGTTTTCTCTACAGTTGATGGCCGTTGGAGCCCCTGGTCTCCTTGGTCAGCCTGTACAGTCACCTGTGCTGGAGGGATCCGTGAACGGACACGTGTTTGCAACAACCCGGAGCCTCAGTATGGTGGGAAGGACTGTGTGGGGGATGTGAAGGAGCATCAAATGTGCAACAAGAGAAGTTGTCCTATTGGTGAGTAAAAGGGCATGTCTGCATGTGTGTCTGCATGTGTGCATGCATGTGTGTATGAAAGGAGCTGCCCCACTGGTGGGTACCAGGGCATGCACTCTTGTGTGTGTGTGTGTGTGTGTGTGTGTGTGTGTGTGTGTGTGCATGCCCACATGTGCATATGCGTGTGGCATCCGGTCATAGCCCTGTCCCTCATCCCCCATGCAGATGGGTGCTTATCCAACCCGTGTTTTCCTGGAGCCAAGTGCAACAGCTTCCCTGATGGGTCCTGGTCCTGTGGCTCCTGCCCAATGGGCTTCCTGGGCAATGGCACCCATTGTGAGGACCTAGATGAGGTTGGTACCTCCACCTTGGGCAGCAGGGTGTCCTGTGGAGATATGGAGAGAGGCTCACTTCTGTTTGTCCTCACAGTGCGCTGTGGTCACAGATATTTGCTTCTCAACCAACAAAGCTTCCCGTTGTGTCAACACCAACCCTGGTTTCCACTGCCTGCCTTGTCCCCCACGCTACAAGGGAAGCCAGCCCTTTGGGGTTGGCCTGGAGGCTGCTAGGACAGAGAAACAAGTAAGTGGTGCTGACCTTACCTGTGTTTCTAAAGTCTTAAAAAAGTCAGAGAAGTCTAGGTAAGTGGAGATGGGATAGGGAAGAGAACGGACAACATTGTTGAGAGAGGGATGGAGACAGCTTACCTTACAGAAGCCTCTCATGTGCTGTTCATCTGGGGCCTCTCCTACTGACACGGGGAATCCATGTTTTCATGCAAAGGGCCTGTGAACTTCTGGCAGCAGTGACACCTTGGTCAGTTCTTGGATGCTATAGCAAAATGGCAGGGTAGAGATAAAGGAAGGACACTTATTTATCATAATTTTGGAGACTGAAAATCCTAGACTAAGGACCAGGCTAAGCCAGGTCTTTGTGTTGTCATTGCATTGCATGGCAGGAGGGGGGGGGTGGGGAGGGAGAGGGAGAGACCAAGAGACAAAGATAGATACAGAAAGAGAGAGAGAGAGATTCAGCTTTGATATGCTGAAGTGGGAGGAGCCTGATGACCACACCTCCAATGAGACTTCACTTCCTTCAGCCACCACACTGGGACATAGATTCTAACACATGGCTTGGGGATCACAACAAAGTCATTGTGGGTTGTGTCACATGGTAAATTCAGAAACAATATTTATCTGGCTCAGATAACCATTAAAAATATACAAGCCTGCTTCCTGAGAGATCCAAATTAGTACTTTGGGAGCCCAGCATGATGCCATACCCCCTAAGTCCACATACAATGAGCCTCTTGGCATTCTCGTGGGTACCCATGGCCACTTCTGTCCTAGTATGTCCTGTCTGTAGTTCTTACTACTCTTGGTCTTGCAGGTATGCGAGCCAGAAAATCCATGCAAGGACAAGACTCACAACTGCCACAAGCATGCAGAGTGCATCTACTTAGGCCACTTCAGTGACCCCATGTACAAATGTGAGTGCCAGACTGGCTATGCCGGTGACGGGCTCATCTGTGGGGAGGACTCAGACCTGGATGGCTGGCCCAACAGCAACCTGGTGTGTGCTACCAATGCCACCTACCATTGCATCAAGGTGAGACTCACATTTATCTCAGGCCAAGAGCTAGGACTGTGTGCTTCAGTCTCTCTTTCAGTCAGTGGCAGGGGTCTATGCCTTAATCCCTCTTCATTGGTGCAGGATTTTGCTCTCTATCTCTCTTCATCAGCATAGGGTTCTACCCCTCAATTCTCTTCAGTCAGTGTAAAAGTCTGTCCCTTAGTTCCTCTTCAATGATTCACTGCCAGAAAAGATTGGGCCAATTTGGAAGCAATGATCTAAATAGTGAGAAACTCCAAATTGTCTTGTTCCCTCCCACACTCCACATGAACTTCCTACTTTGAGACTGGATGGTGTTAAAGCTACACATTTTTCTACAACTGCAGGCATGAAGAGAGCTTGGGTCTGATTGTGGAGTGTACAGGTATCTATTGTGTGGGAATCAAGATTCACTAGACTCAGTACAGGTTAAATGAAGTTTATTCGGGGAGAATGCACTTATACAAGAAGATGGTGACGGCTGCAAGTTCAAGCTCCAAGGGTTCACCTGGGGTCCCCTCCGTGACCCGACCAGAAGCAAGAGAGCACCACCTGTCCAGCCTCAGACCTAAACCCACTCCATCACATCTGCACCTATGAGGAGGCTTCTTCCTCTGAGGCCTATTGGCCAGTGAGGGCCAAGCTTGCATACATACTGGGGCTGTGGGAAAGAACCGGACTCTGAGCATCTGCTGCTCTTCCTCTCCTGGGACAGGCTCTCCTCACTTTCCTCTGTCCTCCCATGTGTCTGTTCCCTTCCTGGGGATCCTGGGCTCAGGACAGGGCTCCTTTTGTCCTGTGTAGCAGTGACATAATTCCTGGGGTAGGACTTAAAAGCACAGCACACGTCCAGGCCAGCTGGCTCTGATCACCATTCCTCTGCTTTTATCTGAGGACTTGTATCTGATATTTATATCCTTGGCTTCACAAGTCTTGTTTTATTTTTCCTTGTTTTTGGAAAGGTCACTTTGGAATGCTTTCATAGTTGTTCTTCCTCTCCAAATCACAGGACAACTGCCCCAAACTGCCAAATTCTGGGCAGGAGGATTTTGATAAAGATGGAATTGGAGATGCTTGTGATGAGGATGACGACAATGACGGTGTGAGCGATGAGAAGGTAGGATGGGTGCTGCGAGACCAGGACTCTTAAACAATGTCCCCCCAAAGCTGGTCTACTGACACATATTTGTGAATAGTTCCCAGAAGCCACCAGTATGGAAAGCTGTCATTGCAAATGCTGATCAGCTGGTGCATGGGTCTCCCCGTGATACAATGCAGAAACTGCTCAGCAATGTCACTTTCTTTAAAAGCCCTTATTAGCTTCCCTTTCATCTGGTGAGCTGTGCTTGAGGGAAGTGACAAGTGCTACAAGCAGGAGGTTTAACATGTGGCTCACAAAGCCCCCTGAGGATGGGTTCTTGATGGGGAGGTTCAGTGTTCTTCACTGCTCATCCATCCATCCATCCATCCATCCATCCATCCATCCATCCGTTCACTCACCTATACTCTCATCCATTTGGCTTCCCTGTGAAGCAGATGAAACAGCCAATTTGCAATAGGAAACCTTAATCCTTATGGGACAGGACAGCTGTATACATAATTGTAACACCACACGATATTGAAAAGGAGCTTGTGGAGGGCTGGACTGGCTCATTTTTTTTGCCTCTTTGTTGGTTTTCTTATAAGTACTGGACTGTCTTATGGCAATCTGGTACATGTTCTGTGTCCTTTCTGAAGTCCTTTTTCTGGTGTTTCTAGGACAACTGTCAGCTTCTCTTCAATCCCCGTCAGTTAGACTATGACAAGGATGAGGTTGGAGACCGATGTGATAACTGCCCTTATGTGCACAACCCAGCACAGATTGACACCGACAACAACGGGGAAGGCGATGCCTGCTCTGTGGACATTGATGGGGACGGTCAGTGGCTCTGCTTCTTTTAGTGACTCAGTGTCTCTGCTTCTTTTAGTGACTCAGATCAGGGTTACAAGTGAGTGGACCCTTTGTGCACTCAGCTCTACAGACACACATCAGCTAACCCTAGATAGAGAGTTGAAAAAGAGATTGCATCCAATGAGCATGTACAGACTTTAAAGCTCATTTATTTATGTGTGTCTGAGGTGTCTGGAGGGGGAGGGTGCCGCCCTGTGCATGTGGGGGTCAGAAAACAACTTGCCGGAGTTGGTTCTCTCCTTCCACCTTCTTGAGACAGGACCTCTTTGCCTTCTGTCTCATTGCACTCCAGACAAGCTAATCTGGGACCACCCAGATGATTCTCCTTATCTTCTGCTCATCTTGCCGTGGAGGGGCTGGGGTTACAGATACTAACCACTGCATCTGGGTTTTGTTTGTCTGTTTGGTTTTGATGTGAAATTCTGAGGATCAAACTTGGGTCATCAGGCTTGTATTGCAAGCACTTTTACCCACTAAGCCATCTTACTAACCGCTAGACCTTTATCTTGTCATTAAATGAAACAACAAAATTATAGCGTAGAGATGACTTTTAAGTACGTAGGAGGTAGCAACTAGATTGTTTGTAAATATACACCATTTTTGTGTAATGGGTTTGGACATTCTGTGGATCCTGGTAGCAACCTTCTATGTATGCCAGGGCCAATTGCACTCACAATTCTGAACTTCTTGGAGGAGCTCAACTTTTTATCTTACGAAACTGATCCCTTAAATAGCCTGCCTTCTCCCATAAGCCTTGGGCTCGTTCTTAGAAAACCACAATCTCCTGCATCTTCTTCCATTAATGCCAGCTCCACAGCTGCCATAGCTTACTCCCTTCATTGCATCTCCCTCAGCGAATGTGCATCTCAAACATCCAAGCCTCACCTGTCTGCTCTGAGAAAGGCTTGAGGAGAGCTGTCTCACCTTTGTTCCATTTCTTGTTGTTTATTGATAAGGTCTAAACACAGCAACTGGGTCCCTCCGGAGGTGGAGTGAAATGGGTGTACCCTGAGAGCTCTGACGTCACTGCAGGCTGACATTTGACCTTGAGACCTGGTGGCCTCTCTGTCTTAGGGGGTCACTGTAGAGCCAGGAGACACTCAGATCACTGCTCTGCTCTACTTCTTTGTGTACCCTGTGAGTCTCAGTCCCCCCTCTCCTTACCCCTTCCCAGCCTGGAGTCCCTTCATCCACTTTGACTCACTCTACCCTGATATTTGGACCCATCTCAAAGTGTGTCTTTTTGTAGAGCTTTCCAGTGAGCTTTTACATCCAGCCTTATCCTCAGGACAGTCTGGACCACTCTGCCTTCTCAGAGCTTGATGTGGTCAGCAGGTACCTCATTCCATCTTGATGTAGGCTAGTACATCTGTTACACTGGCTGGGGCCTCAGATTCTTTATACCCTGTCATTTTAGGGATTTCTTTCTATTGGCCTTCATACCTCCCTCAAATGCCCTTCTCTTCCTTGGGCTGAGGCAAGGCCAGTGGTCAGGGTCCCTTCTTTCCGATTTGCTAGTTATAACCCTTCACTTTGCCACTGTATCTTTTTAAGAATTATCATTTCTCCAGTACTGGTGGACTTTGTTACCTATTTTCAGATTGCTAAAACCCTGGCCAATCTATCTCCACCATTGCTTCTCTCCTCCCGTTCATAGATGTGGAGGCAGCATCACTCAGAGCCTAATACATTCCTGTGGTCTTAACACATATTTTCTGAGATCTAAGTGAGAATAGCCAATGCTGCAAGCACAGAGATAGGCCACATTCACCCTGTTCACATTGGGCAGCATCACCACAGAGAATTCCCAACATTAACTAATTTTAGGCTAAGGGAATTGGGACTTTTTTTTTTTGAGACATGGTCTCACTGGGAATTCAAATTTTAATGGAAAATATATCATACACTCTTCCATGAATCTAATAATCTTTACATTTTTGCCATTTTCTTAGTGAGAGTTTGCATCTTAGGATGGGAAAATGACATACTTTCCCTGAACTTTGTGCATTACTACTTTGTTTCTTCCACCAACAGATGTTTTCAATGAACGAGACAACTGCCCCTATGTCTACAACACTGACCAGAGAGACACAGACGGTGATGGTGTGGGCGACCACTGTGACAATTGCCCCCTGATGCACAACCCAGATCAGGTGACGGCATGTCTCCCAACAGGGATCTGTGATCCTAAGCTGAGCCTGTGAGGGTGACCAGCATCTCAGAACAGGGCATTCCACATCCTCAAACAGCTCCATAAAGACGATCCTGTGTGGTTCTCTTCTGTTCTGCCAAGATGACAACATAGATTTTTCTATAATCTCATCTTGGGCCTCTTAGAGAACCCATTGTATCTAGGTGGCCACAGGCCAAGTAAGGAAGTGGGGAAATTTGTCTCCATGGTTACCCTGAGGCAAACCCAGAATCAGCTAAATCTCCAGACTTGTCTTTGGAAGAGACAAGGAGGATGTGACCTAGAAATATGGCCTGCAGAGGGTACAGTAACAAATGGTGGGGAAAGTGGTACCCGTGATTGTTGAGTGGTAGTTAACTACAGTAAGTTCCCTGTGGGACTGGGCACAGGCTGGGAGAACCTGAACTCAGGCGTCTGGATTCTTCCAGGTACTGTTTTGTGTTGTACCCCCTGCCCCCAGTGCTGGCCTGTAACACAATGGGGGCGGTCTACAGTCTAGCACCCTAGCCTTCATGTGCTTCCTCAAGGGGTATTCATGGTGTTCACTTCGTGTTCTGTCCTTCAGATGGATATGGACAATGATCTTGTTGGAGATCAGTGTGATAACAATGAAGACATAGATGATGATGGCCACCAGAACAACCAAGACAACTGCCCATACATCTCCAACTCCAATCAGGCTGACCATGACAATGACGGCAAGGGTGATGCTTGTGACTCTGATGATGACAATGATGGTGTTCCAGATGACAGGGACAACTGCAGACTGGTCTTCAACCCAGATCAGGAAGACTCAGATGGTGGGTGCCTCCCTCAGCTCATATGTGTATTGCAAACTGCATGAGTAATCCCACAGAGGCAGAACTTCTCTGGTTATAATGAGGCCACTTTAAAAGTCAGCAGGATGGCTATCTTAGGGGGCTGTCCACAGGTATGGCTGTTTTTCTGTCTAGCCCTCTTGGCAGTTTCAGCCTCTTCTTCTGTATTTACTATTCTACCAATGATAGAGGAGAAATGTGTTTGTGTATGCCAGGATAAGGAGCCCTCTCAATATCCATGTACTTTTGAAAACCTTTGGCAATCGCTTATGAAGAAAAAGGGTCACTGGTGACATGATTTGGGGAGTGTTATTTTGTATCTAGTAACTAAAATAGGGAAAGTGTGAAATGGAAGGTCTTGTGTAAATCTGTGGTCTGTAGCTGTGCAAGCTCTGGAGGAAGTCATACCCCAGAAAGGACTACAACCCTGAATAACAAAGCACGCAGCTGTGCCTGCTGATAGGCTGGCAGTAACTCCCTCCCAACTGCCAGCATGATCCAAGCACTATTTGGAAGACATTTATCCTGAACAAATGGAGACCAGGAGTCCTGGGGTGTTGAGCCAATGTGACTCAGAAGCACGTGAAAAGGCTGGCCAAGGCCCAAGGGCAGCTCTGATCTTCCCGGCACAGGGAAGAGGATTTTCAGCAGAAAGCTCCCAGCTTGATGCAGACCACAGTGTAGACAGGGGGAGGGTGGGATGAGGGAGGGATTTGGCTCATCTTGGAAGGGGACTGGGAAGGAGGAGAGGTTGGCATACCTAGGCAGACACTATTAACACTTTTAAGATGCCATTATTAAGGCTAGGGATGTAGCTTAACTGGAAGGGCACTTGCCTGGTGTTCATGAAACTCAGCACTACACAGACAAAGCATAGGGATGAATACCTATATAGAACTCAGGAGGTAGACCAGAAGTTCAAAGTCATCCTTGAGGTAAGCCCTACAAGGCCCTCCCTGTCTCAAGAAAAGAAAATGCCTGTACAACTAATTATGTGTGTCACACAGTAGGGGAGCTTGTGATGGTGGTTGCAGAACTGGAAACTAGCTTGGAGAATGGTAGAATGAAGATACCAATCTTGATACCAAATATGGTTTCTTTTCTTCCTTTTGAAATAAGAGGTTACAGCAGAGTGCCCTGTCTACCTCATTGCCTCTGCCTAGGGGCATCTCACTGTGGCAGAGGGCTGGGTCACTGGCATGACCTATCCCCCTTTGCATACCAACCTCTTTGGGCCCAATCTCCCTAGGGAAAGTCATGTGTGTTGCAAAGGTTCTATTTTAAATACCAAATAAATTAAAATGGCTCCAATTATTAAGAATGGCAGAGATGAGCTTAGAGAGACATTGTCAGCTGCCTCTGAGTGTGAAGGGTGGAGCTCTTGTGAGGGCCTTACCACGCTATCCTCGCTATCCTCGGCTGCAGGATTTGCTGTGATGTTTTTAAAAGTATCTCCAGGAGTCTTCACAGCTTTACAAGCTCAATGCTTAGGAGGTAGCTGACTCTCAATTCATGGTTATCTGCAAGGTACTCAGCCTCAGATCTTAGGGGCCCAGAGGAGTCTGCTTATGCACTGCAAAACAAGTGCAAATCACCCACCTTGTCCCCTGTGCTTCTTTCTTCCTTATCCACAGGCGATGGCCGAGGCGATATTTGTAAAGATGACTTTGACAATGACAACGTCCCAGATATTGATGACGTGTGCCCCGAGAACAATGCTATCACTGAGACAGATTTCAGGAACTTCCAGATGGTTCCTCTGGATCCCAAGGGAACTACACAAATCGATCCTAACTGGGTAATACGTCACCAAGGCAAAGAGCTGGTACAGACAGCGAACTCAGACCCTGGCATTGCTGTAGGTGAGCCTGAGATCCCAAGTGAGGTGATGCTTTTGAGTGGCCAAGTGAGGCCATGTGGACAGGATTCAAGATGATATTTTCTGGTAGCCTTACCCTTCCTTGGTGTGTAGAATAGTCTCCCTTCATAACCAGGTAAGGGGCTATGGGAAAGCACAGGTTTGCCTCTCGTGTCTATTTGATGTTCAATAAGCCAGCTCATATTATGGACTGTCTGAAATGGTACATGACACAGTGGGACCTCTGTGTTCTGGAGCCCAACAGAAGTATTGGTTAGGTTATAATTCTTGTAACTTTTGCTAATCTCTATGAAGTTCATGGGGCAAAGCCAATCTAAGTTGCTTAGACCCATGTTTCTGTGACATGGAGCCCAAAGGGGATCCCTGAGATGCTTTTTCCTGGGCCTCCAAACTATGCATATTTTCTCTGTGTCCAGGTTTTGATGAGTTTGGGTCTGTGGACTTCAGTGGTACATTCTACGTCAACACTGACCGGGATGACGACTATGCTGGCTTTGTCTTTGGCTATCAGTCAAGCAGCCGCTTCTATGTGGTGATGTGGAAGCAGGTTACTCAGACCTACTGGGAAGACAAGCCAAGTCGGGCTTATGGCTACTCTGGCGTGTCACTCAAAGTGGTAAACTCCACGACTGGTACTGGCGAGCATCTGAGGAATGCCCTGTGGCACACAGGGAACACAGAAGGCCAGGTGAGGGACTGGGCAATTGATGATCTCTTCCAGACAGACCCTACACTCTCATTAATTTTAAATTATGTTCTTGGTTAATTTTTAATCAAGTAGAAATCATTTTAATAGTTGGTATTGAATATCTACTTCATTAAACACAGAATGCCCAGTGCTCCTGCCAGCATAGTTGACAAGCTTGAACACTTGTCCAATCTCTTACAGAGTCAGGACTTGCCAGTGTCAGTGTCCTGTTCATAGTTTCACACACAAGGAGAGAAGATCTGAATTCAGACCCATGACTGTCTGGGCCAAGTGTTCATGCTCTTGGTATTAACTGTAACACACTATGCATTGGATTTAGGTGCCCATTGTAGGTGCCCATAGGTGTGCATAGTGCATAGTAGGGTAGATGATATACAGTGTCTGAAAAATATAGCATATAAAGCAAAATATATCAGAGAGGCAATCCAGTAAGTGGGGTCTTACTTTGCACAGTCCAGGGGGGCAAAGAATGGTAGAAAGGCATGTATCTCATCCTTCAACAATGATGCTTCCCCACAGGTGCGCACGCTATGGCATGACCCCAAAAACATTGGCTGGAAAGACTATACCGCCTACAGGTGGCACCTGACTCACAGGCCTAAGACAGGCTACATGAGGTAAGGGTCCAGAGATAGGCCCCTGGGAACTCTCTTCCCATTGGATAACCAGTCTGCTTTCCCATTGGATGGCCAGATGGCTTTTCATTGGCTGTACAGTTACTCTGCTTTTCATTGGATAGACAGAGTGCTTTTTCATTGGGTAGACAATCTGCCTTCTTTGTCTTCCCTCCCATCAGAGTGTATCAACAGATAACTGTGCCGTATGAACTCTTTCATATCTTCTCTGGGTTCCTCAGTTTTAAATGACTTTTCTCATCTATCTTGCATTCTTACTATGCATCACTTACTTTAAAATCTTGAAACAAATCTATGTCTTAAGATACTTGTTGGGTGATGTGAAAACCCATTCCACATCCATCTGGATAGAATCTAGGATTTTGTATATGATAAGCAAATGTTTTATCACTGAATCACACCCCTACTGGTTGTCTTGTGTTTGCAGATCCTTGAGGGTCTGGGCAGGTGAGGAGTAAACTGGTGTGTAGGGTGTGATATCCCTGCAAAGGGGCCCCATCTGCTATGTACTCCATTAGGGAGTTCTGTGACATTACTTCCCACTTGGGCCAGGAAGATAGTCCCCACTATCAGACAGCTCTTATAATGGGACAAAGATGGGACTTGAGATTTTCATGGAAAATGAAAGCTAAGAGGGCCATACTCAGGGGAAGACCTGGCTCCAGGGAAGAGAAAAAGGCACCCATCCCCTACAGGCAATCAGGAAACACCTTTCAATCTTCACACTGCCTTGGCTCTTAAAGGCAACCTTTTTCAAACCTGGGTGATTGTAGTCACACACATACTGAGGGTGTAGCAGCTTTGCTTGTGAGAAGAAATGGGCCCTTCAGACCCTGCTGCCTGATAGGGACTCTGTATTCCTACAGGAAAGGCAAGCCTGGCACAGTTGCTACAATGCTGACCAGAGAATGGACTACAGATTCCTGAGTGTAGCTCTGTGGTAGAGCAGAGAACTCTTGGTCAGCAAATTCAAGGCCATGCTTTCATCTTTAGCACCAAACAGGGAGAGTAGATTCATCTTGATCAACAGCTGGCATCCAGAATCAGCCACTATTCTCCGGTGAATGTGTGGCAGAGTTCAAGTTCTCTTTTTAATGTTTACTTCCTTACCTGTTTTAGAGTCTTAGTGCATGAAGGAAAGCAAGTCATGGCTGATTCAGGACCGATCTATGACCAAACCTATGCTGGCGGACGGCTGGGCCTGTTTGTCTTCTCCCAAGAAATGGTCTACTTCTCAGACCTCAAGTATGAATGCAGAGGTGAGTGCATGGTCTCAACAGGGAATGAATGATGAGGAAGGGCAAGTTTAGGCAATTTATGTCCTTCCTCCCTCCCTCCCACCATTCCCTCCCTCCTCCCTCCCTCCCTCCCTCCCTCCCTCCCTCCTTTCCTCCTCTCTCTCTCTCTCTCTCTCTCTCTCTCTCTCTCTCTCTCTCTCTCTCTCTGGTTTCTTTTGTTTTAAATCGAATCTAAATGTCTTTGGTAGGATAAATATTTTCTTATAGTCCACAGGCAATCTGCCACTGTACTTAGTCCTATAGTGTCCTCTTTCCATACTCTCTGAGTTTCTAGGGGCATTTTAGATTACTATCTTCACTAAAAATTGAAAGAAGGAAGGAAAGGAAGAAGGAAAAGGAGAAGGGAGGAGGGAAAGAGTGGTAGAAGGAAGAAGTGAGAGAAGAAAGGAGTCTACTTCTTTGTTTTACTGCTAGAAGTTTGGTTCAGAGAAGTACTCTGAACCAAAGTACAAACCCAAAAGCAAACTTGACTCCCGTGTAGTCTAATGACATGCCTTCTTCAGAGGAGATCAGTAACACTCAGAAATGTTTGTCAATGCTCATACCTTGAGAATGATACACAGATCAAAGAGAAGCAAAGATAAGAACATTATTTTCTCTCCTTCCACTGAAGGTCTTTTTCTGATGATAGGACTCCATTGAAGAGATTTCTTTTTTTTTCAATGTGTCCACTCATTAATCTATCCATCTATGCACCCATTTTTCCCAAATCCTGTTTGTCTATTTGTCCATCCAAACACTCATCCATCCTTCTATCATTCTGTCCATCCACTCATCTCTCATCTACTCATCATCCAAACATCTATCAGTCATCTGTCAGTCTGCTCTATCCATCTATTTTATGTGATACATCTTAAAATTAATATGATGATAATTGGGGTTATAGGTAAAACAGATACATGTAATATTAGGATTTTGGAGCCCTAGACAGGAGGATTGCTTCATTTGAGGTCAGTCTGAGCTATATAGCAAGTCAGCCTGGGCTTCAGTATGAGATGAGCAAACAAAGAAACATAATAAAATAACCCTTGGTTGTTCCATCCTAATCGCATTGTCCCTTCTCTTCTTCTAGATGTCTAGAGAGCAAGGCTACAGTTCCATCCATGTGCTACAGACACTGTTTCCTAGAAAAGTCGGTCCGTCTTGATACTTGCAGCTTCTTTCTCTTTTGGCATTTCCTGTTTCTTGACCTTAACTGAGTGGATCTTCACCTCCTTCATCAGCACCAAGTCCAAGTGCCTTCAAATGACAAATAATCAAGGGAGCTGCAAGATAGGCATCTAGCCTGCTTCTGGGAAAAGTTAAAGGAACTATGAGACTCACTGTGGAGTGAAAACCGAGCATGTTGCTGCATTGCCTTTCCTTGTTTGTTTAAAAAGAATGACGTTTACATGTAAAATGTAATTACTTGCAGTATTTATGTGTATATGGAGTTGAAGGGAATATTGTGTATAAGTCATTCTCATAAATTAAGCATGAAAAATATTGCTCACCTACTTTCAATGCTTAATGTTGTCACTATTCTTGGATTCGTGCTGTTCTACAATGACACACAAATCCTGTAAGGTCAATTTTAAAGAAAGATCAGGTGAACTTGGCTGCAGTAAGGAAGAGGCCAGAAGATAGTCACATGACTGTGGCCCCTTGTCCAGTGATATTAAACCCTGACTAATCCGGAACATAGAAAATGATTGCAAAATTAGATGAAAAGCACTTCTTACTCCTCTTGGAGTAAGGCTGACTTGACATAGACAAAGGCAGTGTGCCATTGCAAAAGGGGATCTTTCAGGTCTCCAGATGTGGACTTTTCAGAGCTTTCAGAACAAAAGCTCAGTGGAGGCAAGCACCTCCTATTAAGATGGCTGCCGGGGCCAGCCTTGTGGAGAGCCTAGGCTGGAAGTGAAAGGGCTCTGTATAATGACTGCTAGGATCTCCATCTGGGCATCCTTTCTTGCTCCTGTTACTAGGAAACAGACTGGGAGATAAGTTGGCAAATGCACTTTGGTACCCTACTCCTAGTCTAGGCTTCTGAATAACGCAGAAGTTGCTCTTGCCTAATTTGGAAACTTATTTCATTAAGTTTCCAAGTGCAACTGTTTTGTTAATATTTATTAAATGAATTTGCAATGTAGCCCCACTCAGCAATAACTTATTTTTACCATACAAAATAACAAATATGTAGAATAATTTCTAGAAATAAGCATATGACAAGGATATAATGATATAAAGATACACTTATCAAAATAGCTGTTGGTTGAAATACAAGGCTCTAAGCCATGACAAAATGGGACCTTAATACGCACAGTTGCCAATGATTTTAATTAAGTTCTTTTTACTGTTATCTATGTGCTGTGTATAGGTTTTTTATATTTTAATGTTGAAGAAAACACCTCCCCCCCAGACACACCCATTAATCAGTCACACCATAACAGACATATGCTTGGTTTATTTTATTTTATTTTATTTTATTGCTTTGAGCTGCCTGATCTCCCAGCAGCAGGAAATACTGTCTCTTTCACTTCATATGAGTTCAGTCAGAGTAGATCTTGTCCCTGTGAAGGGAGTGGAGCAGGATCCCTTTTCTGGTAATGGTAGTTGCATTTCTAAGTCAGATTGAAAGAATCCATGACTTTGAATTTCCCCAATTTGTCTCAGTGCAGTTATTTGTGTTAGTGTCTTTGAGGGTGAGTTTCCTTGTGTTTTGTTACCCTGCACTTTTTACTTTCTGTGGGACTGTATTCCCAAGGCCCACATGAGACTTCAGACTGTGAGGCTGTGAAGAACATTTAGGCTTTCACTTGGGGCATTTGGCTGAATGGTACAAGGCGGTGGGGACGATGTGAATACGTTCAATGTACCATATTTTTTTTGTAAATTATTTATGTAGTTTTTTAAAAAAACAAGAGCTTCTCATATACGTTAATGAAACATTGTTCTTGCCAAAGATTGTAAATATTTATTTATTTGTTCATTGGGTCAAACCTTCACCACTGAAACCCTACGTTTAGCTAGAGCTTCATTTTTATACTGAAGATTAACAACAGCAAATAAATTATAAAAAGGTTTCTATAAGTGAATCTCTCTCCCTTTTTTAAAAGGAATTAGTGGGATTCCTTCTGGAAGAGGGTCGGGCATTTCACCTAGGGAGAACGGACATTTTGTTTCTTGAAACTGAAAGAAATGGTGTCCCTTGACTGGAAGTTTTCCTAGTATGTGCGCAAGTTCAAGGTTCAAAGCTTTGACACGGGTCCTCCTTCCATTGAAGGCTCTGGTGTGCACATGGCCCCGGCTGTTGGTTCTTCTTGTCAGACAGGAACAGAATCTTTCAGTGACTCCAATAAGAATCACAAAAGAATTCAGAGAAAGCTGAGACACAAGGGACTGCCCGTGATTACAGTAGGGCTCCACTTGCCCTACTGATCCCAAGCAGAGGAAGGAGCAAAGATCATAAAGCACACCTCAAAACAAGCCCTTGTCTGGTACAGAGAAGGGGTGACCACAGTACTACATGCAGCCTGAGATATTTCTTCCATACCCAGCTGATGGGAAGGTTTATGGACATGGCAGAGGTGTTAAACAGATGGAGACATGAGAGAGCGCCACAGAGGTAGAAGAAAAATTGGTGGGGTCAGAAACAGAGTGGGTGTCTTTGGCTGCAGTAGTGGGTCTGACAGCCATCGGTAAGGTGATATGAGGACCACATTCTCTGTGGACATGATGGGCAGTGAAGCCCCTGGCTTGATCAAGTTGAGCTGGTGGACTTGCACCCGTAATTATAGAGGAAGAGGTTAGGCATTAGACATCAGTAAGCAAGACTTTGAAAAACTCAGAACCACAGTGGTAAGGGGTGGGATGTGACCTTAGCTGGTCAGTATGGAAGGACACTTAATGCATGTTTAATTCAAGACACAGGGAAGGATTTTCTCATAGTGACGAGAAAGCCAGCCTTAACGTGGAACATTGCTCAACTGCTCATTTGTACATTTTGTTTTTCTGTTTGATTATCTATGCACAAATAAGTTTCCTGACAGGGTTTTCCCCCACCCCATGGCCCCAGGCACATTAGAGTCACTGCCATCAGGACTGAGTCTTGTGTGTCCATGACATGACTAGGAGTGAGGAGGGTCCCTGGAATCTGGTGGCTTATATGAGAGAATGGCCCAATGAATCCTCACTTCTGCTTCTCACAAATTCTGCAGGATCTGCAGGCTGCAACACCTTTAGCCCACGGCCAAATGCCACCATTCTGGAAGCTGAGACTATTGGCTGTGGATGTTAGTTGTCTGGAACCCCACAGTGTGAACTCTGAGTGCGATGAAGGAGTCCATGTTATAACAGCCGTCTTGTTCCCCAAGTATGTGGTTGCCAGACATGGAGGAAATTCTGGGGCTGAAGATTGATAATGGTGATACCAGTCTTGACTGTGTGATTCTCCCAGTGCTAGGCTGAACTTGTTCTATGGACATGGGGAATTTTGGAACCTTCAATGTCTATGAGACTTTTGGGAACTTTGGGCTGCCTTTTCCTTTTTGCTCTGGGTATCTAAAGCAGTCTTTCCAGCCCCATAAAGTAGCATGGTCACTGGGTTTGCAAGAACCAGTTTAGGGGAGTCAGGGTTTCTTTGCTGGTTTTGGGGCCAGGGATCAATGAGCAACAGTGGAACAGAACTGGTAACACAGACATTGGGGTTCTTCTGAGAATGAAAGTGCACATGAGACATTTGTGTTATATATTTCTTCCCTCACCCATGTTTTCCAGAGCTAACACCCCAGTGCTAGTGGTGCAGTTGAGAGAACTGAGGGCATTGGTGGCCATGCCAACTGCCTTCCGAGGGGTGGGTGCTGCTCTGCTCCCAGGGGATATGCTTGGCAATACTGTTCTGCTGAGAGAACTCACTGCTGAGATAGTTAGGACAGTAGCCTGGGAATCCACTTAGGTATTTCTGCCAAGAAGCCTGTGCCGCAAGCCACCAAGTGTCTGCCCCAGGCTGTTATGGGATTTCCCACCCAGTTCTGCAATGGCCTTGCCCCAAATGAATACACAGACACTATATTATTTATGAAACTGTTGGCCAGTGACTAGGACTTCTTATTCAGCTAGCTCCGTCTTAATTATGAACCAATTTCTATTAATCTATGTATTTCCATGTGGTCTTATCTTACTGGAGAATGCCTGACTCAATCTTCTCTTCCCAGGATTACATGATGGCTCCTCTTTGAATCCTCCATATCTCCTAGACCCACTTATCTTGCTGCCCTATTGGCCAACAGTGTTTTATTCATCAACCAATAAGATAAACATATACAGAAGGACAACCCCATCACCAGGCACCACTTACGTTTTGTTGCATCTATGCAACACAGGAAGAGAGGTCACTCCTGACCTTTCTCATTCCAGGTGAGGTTCTGGAGCATGGGTTGGCCTTAAGACTAGGTAGCCATCCCCACTTTGCTCAGAAGCACTGTGTGTTGCTGTTATCTGTGGCAGGACACCACTACTTATCGGCTGATCTCAGGTTTTTATGTTTAGATGCCTTTGAGCCATATGATGGCCTTTTCACTCCGAGCACATTATGTGTCATGAGAAGTGATATTTTAGCACTGGAATTCCCATGAGGACACGCTTTCCCCATGCCTTGGCCCAGAAGCCAGAGGATCAGATCTAAATTCACTGCTCTGTGGACATGTGGAGGATGTTTGTCTGCTCACAGTGGCAGGTTGCAACTGTAGAGGTGGAGGAGGAGGTGAAGGAGGAGGTGGAGGAGGAGGAGGTGGAGGAGGAGGTGGCCACACTTCTGTAGCAGATGTCTAAGAAACCACGGGGCACATTGTGTGGGTCTCTGCTCATATAAGGTAAGGTGCATGTCTGTGCATGCTTGGGTGGAAGAGGTGTATAGATGTGTATTTAATGAGTCAGTCTATGCTCACCATTGGGATTAATGCTGTACACACACACACACACACACACACACACACACACACACACACACACTTTCAAATCATTTTTGTAGGTTCTGTTTGTTCTCAGTATACAAACAAATGAACTGGAGTAGGAATGGGCCAGCATTATCCAGGCATCAGTGCAGTATGTATATGTGTAGAGTGTGCAGTACAGTGGTGTGTGTGTGTGTGTGTGTGTGTGTGTGTGTGTGTGTGTGTGTATGTGTGTGTGCACGCGCATGGTGTATGTGTGTGTGTAAGGTATGCAGTACAGTGTAATGAGTGGGTCTGTAGGGTATGTAGTGCAGTGAGTGAGTCTACAGGGGATGCAGTGCAGTGAGTGAGTCTACAGGGTATGCAGTGCAGTGATTGGGTCTGTAGGGAATTCAGTGCAGTGATTGGGTCTGTAGAGTATGTAGTGCAATGTAGTGTTTGGTCTGTAGGGTATGCAGTGTAGTGTTTGCTTTGTAGGGTGTACAATGCAGTGCAGTGTGTGGATCTGTACAGTATGCAGTACAGTGCAATGGTGGATCTATAGGGAATGCAGTGCAGTGACTAGGTCTATAGGGAATTCAGTGCAGTCAGTGGGTCTGTAAGGAATGCAGTACAGTGAGTGAGTCTACAGGGGATGCAGTGCAGTGATTGAGTATATAGGGAATGCAGTGCAGTGATTGGGTCTGTAGGGAATGTAGTGCAGTGAGTGAGTCTACAGGGGATGCAGTGCAGTGATTGGGTCTGTAGGGAATTCAGTGCAGTGATTGGGTCTGTAGAGTATGTAGTGCAATGTAGTGTTTGGTCTGTAGGGTATGCAGTGTAGTGTTTGCTTTGTAGGGTGTACAATGCAGTGCAGTGTGTGGATCTGTACAGTATGCAGTACAGTGCAATGGTGGGTCTATAGGGAATGCAGTGCAGTGACTAGGTCTATAGGGAATTCAGTGCAGTCAGTGGGTCTGTAAGGAATGCAGTACAGTGAGTGAGTCTACAGGGGATGCAGTGCAGTGATTGAGTCTATAGGGAATGCAGTGCAGTGATTGGGTCTGTAGGGAATGTAGTGCAGTGAGTGAGTCTACAGGGGATGCAGTGCAGTGATTGGGTCTGTAGGGAATGCAGTGCAGTGATTGAGTCTACAGGGAATGCAGTGCAGTGATTGAGTCTACAGGGAATGCAGTGCAGTGATTGGGTCTGTAGGGAATGCAGTGCAGTGATTGGGTCTGTAGGGAATGCAGTGTAGTGATTGGGTCTGCAGGGAATGCAGTGCAGTGATTGGGTCTGTAGGGAATGCAGTGCAGTGATTGGGTCTGTAGGGAATGCAGTGCAGTGAGTGAGTCTACAGGGAATGCAGTGCAGTGATTGGGTCTGGGTCTGTAGGGGATTCAGTGCAGTGATTGGGTCTATAGGGAATGCAGTGCAGTGACTGGGTCTGTAGGGAATGCAGTGCAGTGATTGGGTCTACAGGGAATGCAGTGCAGTGATTGGGTCTGTAGGGAATGCAGTGCAGTGAGTGAGTCTACAGGGAATGCAGTGCAGTGATTGGGTCTGCAGGGAATGCAGTGCAGTGATTGGGTCTGTAGGGAATGCAGTGCAGTGAGTGAGTCTACAGGGAATGCAGTGCAGTGATTGGGTCTGTAGGGGATTCAGTGCAGTGATTGGGTCTATAGGGAATGCAGTGCAGTGACTGGGTCTGTAGGGAATGCAGTGCAGTGATTGGGTCTATAGGGAATGCAGTGAATGATTGGGTCTGTAGGGAATGCAGTGTGAGCTAGGCTCCTGACCTTTGGGGTAGGCATGCATTCAGACATGTCACTTATTTGGCTGGGATGAGCAGACATCTCTGGATTGTTCAAACTTATCTTGTGAAATGAGGACAGAGGTTCAACATATTCACAAGGGCTTTGATGTTTAAGCTATACAGTTTACCTGGAGCAGTCTGAGATGATGGTATATACATTAATAGCAAAAATTAGTTTTTAATTATTTTCCCTTGCATGGAAGTGTGCCACTGATTGTACCTTTGAGGAAATTAGAGACTTCTTGGTCAGGGAAGTTGCACAGGCATTCTGCCCTCCTTCACAGAGTGGCTCAGCCCAGTCTGGCTGTGTAACACTGATCAAGCTATCTACACATTCTGAGTGTTAAATCCTTATCCATTATGGAGCAGGAATAATCTTTTGCTTAGGTGGGGGTGCACTGGCTATGTCAACTTGATCTAAGTGAGAGTCATTGAGTAGAGGATACATTAATTGAGAAAATGCCTCCATAAAGGGGAGGTGTAGGGCAGCCCGTGGGGGGGGGGTTTCTTTATTAGTGATTGGTGGGGGAGGGCCCAGCCCATTCTGGCTGGATCACCACTGGGCTGGTGGTCCTGGGTTCTATAAGAAAGCAGGCTGAGCCAGCTATGGGAGCAAGCCAGTAAGCAGCACTCCTCCATGGCCTCTGCATCAGTTCCAGCCTCCAGGTTCGTTCTTGCCCTGTTTGAGCTCCTGTCCTGACTTCCTTTGATGATGGACTACTTTGTAGAAGTGTTAGTTAAACAAACCCTTTCCTCTCCAATTTGATTTTTGGTCATGGTGTCTCATCACAGCAATTGAAACCCTAATGAAGACAGGGGGTACTGTGAGAATTGACTGAAACCAATAGTGATAAGATAAACTAACCTCCTCATTTGGATGTTTTGAAGTAGATAGACAGAAAGGAAATGATAGTGTGAAAGAAGAGAGAATGGACATAACAGACCTGGGACAGGGCATGTACTGTGCATCACCTTGAGGTGGTGAGAGAATCACCCACAGCTACAAGAAGCCTCTGTCTGAACAACAGCATCAAAGAGACCATGAAGAATGAGGAAATCATGAGCCGCAGAACATGGGCAGTGAGGTCACTGCTGCACAGGGAAAACTCCTATGAACAACTCCACATGGGATGCTAAAGAGTTAACCAACTCCCAAATCCTAATCAAACCATCTTGGGTGTGCATTTCCAGAGGAATTTAATTTTAAAAGCTCAAATCAGTTCCCCTGTGAGTTAATGTACTTTAGAAAAATAACTGAGTTGATGGGGAAAAGACAGTGAGGCCTGGAGCTGAGGGCTGCAGCAGAGTTGGGAGGGAGCCAGAGTCATTAGAGCTCACCATGGAGCTGAGAATGCCCTAACAGGGTCACATTCTGGTGACTGGAGAAGCGTGACCTCATGTTTGTCCCATATCCATGAGTAGAGCTATTATAACAGTCAACCACATTCCTTGTGCAATTCTCCATTATCCAAGGCTGCTTTGTGACTAGGCCTTGCCTTAGCTTGGAGCAGAGCACTGGTGTAGGCGTAGGCCACCCCATTTGATGCACAAGTGACCCCAGAAGCTGTGGAATGATGGGGGAACTGAGGTGTGTGCTTATCACTTAGTGAGCCACCAATGTAAACAGGTGGACCCCTAGACTGACCTAAGGATAGGACAGGGCTGTTCTCTGAAGGAAGGAGCCTAGGAAAGGCCTTTGTCATCTGGATTCCCCACACCCTGGCCCTTAACTGCTTCCTGTAGGAGAAGCAAAACAAACAAACAGAAAAGTGTTGGAATCAAAACCTGGGGATAGAGAAGCCAGGCTTAGATATCATCCCCATAGGACAATTAAAAAAAAAAAAAGAAGAAGTAAACGTGGACCACGGGAGATTGATTTGATATGAAGATACACACTATGATGTGTAACTTCAAGGTCCTACCTGGAGGTCTGGGAGGGTCCGGGTTTAAACAGAAGAGTCCTGCACAGCTAAGCAGTCCTGAAGGTGTGGTCCCACCTATCATAGCTTAGCAAAACATATTCTGTTTTGCGGGATAGCCTGACCATTTGTCAGAACAGTGTGACATCTTTCCTGGGAGAAAAGCTGTCTCTGTGGCTGACACCAGGCCTCCCAGACTTCCCTTCTCCCCATCAGAGATTCCTGAGGAAAGAGTAATTTCTTGGGTTCATCATATCAGTAATCTGACAGCCATAAGGAGGGGCACAAGTGTCTCTTTAGAGTATCTTCATTCCTATCAGGGCTACCACAATGTGAGTCAGAAAATGAGAGAGGCGTTCCCCACTTCAGTCCCTCTGCAGGAAATTAGTTTAGAGATGGGGCCTGGATGTGGTGCATGAGACCCAGCTCATCCACCCTGTTCTCTTGGTACAGACTGCACCATTCTGGGTGACAGCTCAGACTTAGTTCCCCGTCCTGGACTGCACAGAACAAGTCCTGAATCCAGGCTCGCATCCTGGGTTTTAGTTAAGTGTTCTCAGCCGGTGTGAATTTTAATGCTATAAGCCAATTCTGGTTTCCAACTTGTCTTTGTACCTCTTTCAGCCAAAGAAACAGGACCCTTCAAGTGTCCGACACAGCGGAGGTGCTTGGAAGAGCTTTGCCATCAAAGGAATTTCCAGTCCCTGTCAAAGACTGCATTATATGCAGGGGAATGATGACTCCAGAAAGAGGGCAGGCAGTGTGGGATGGAGAGAGAATATTTAGACTCCAAGCTCAGCAAGGTTAGGCTGAGGGTAAACACAGGTCATCAGTTCATCTGGTTCAACCAGATGAAGGCAGAAGGCTGTGGAAGAGCCTTCCCAGGTACAGGTGTGAGTCTGTCCTGATGATCTCTCAGAGTCCTGTGAGAAGGCGCATATATACATAGTATACATCTGGAGAGGGAAGTAACCCTCCCCCAGGAGGAGTTGTCCTGCAGAAAGCTACTAGGTCTCTGGAACAAGTAAGACATTTGGCATTGTCATAGGTCCCAGGAGTACTGTGAATGAAAGCAGGGACCCTCCCATCTTGTCTTTCCCCTCTCCCACTCTCCCTTAACCTGTTACTCATTTTGGTTACCAGCTCAGTGGTGGAAGGGAAAACAGTTCAGACAGAATAAAGGCACGTTTGAAATACAATTCAATTATACAAATTGTCTCGATACCTTACTTTCTCTCCGTATTTTAGTGACAAAGGAGTTGGTTCAGGTACACTGCACTGCATCTGCCTTTCAGTGGATGAGGACGGGGGTTTAGAAAGGGGAGTGTAGCTGAAAGAGGTGGAGCCAATCCTGTGGCTCCACCACACAGCTAATCAGTAAGGGCTTGCTAATCCTTGTCTTCAGGTTCCTAGGCACCTGTTTGATCACTTTTCTCTAAAAACAAAATAAAAAAAAATGTCTTTCAGGTGTACAAGGAATTAATTCTATCTTACCTGCTATGACCCCGGCTTTCACTGAGCTCCCAGAAATCCACTTTCTGGTTGGCTCATGGAGTAGTACTTCAATGTTAAAAAGATGCAGAGTCCCTGTGGGTCACTGTGACTTTTATTATCCGACTTCTTCAGAAACTTCCTCAAAATCCACTCCCACCAGGCCCATCATGGGCTGGAGGAACTACCTAGTCAAGATTTAAGTTGTTTGGTGTTTTTTTCTATACCAGTTGTAGCTCCTAGTACCTGGCTCATTTTGATTTCGGGTTTCCCCTTGTAGTTTTGCTCGTTTAGTTACCCCTGTTATGTAGTGTTAATCTTTTTACAATGTTATGTATATTTGTTACTTTTTACATTTAAGGGGCTTTCGAAAGTTTAAATCCAGAATTCTTATTCAAGGAAATCTCCTCTCCCAGGGGGAATAGTTGTATTTCTGGTCAAAACAAGAGAAAATATGTATTTGAAAAAACAATCAGCTAACCATTTGTGGTTTGCTTAGTGGCCAGTAAGACTATAGCTAGCTTTGATTTGATTATGTAATGGAAAATTTTAACATTTACCTTTTAAAGAATTACCACGAACTTCATCAGACAACTAAGATTTTAAGTTTCTCAGAAAAGCTCCAAGCAATGATCTAAGACAGAAAACACCCAAGCTAGGCCCCAGCGGCTCACAAGGCTTTCCACAAAGCAATTTCCTCCGGAGCTTGCCTCTCTGATGACCCCAGGGAAATGAAGCAATGGGGGAGATATTCCTTTCTGGTCAGGACTGCTCCTAACTCAGGGGTCCTTCTGGATGTATAGACGATGACCCACGATTTGAGGCTCATCCTTTCCTGAAAAAGCTTCACACTGGGAGGGAGAGACCAAATGATCACGAAGGTAAATGAGGCCCAGAGTGGAGGGACAGTTCCCAGGGAAATCAGAAAATCTCTGACTGCAAAAGATGTGAAGTCCTTCGATTCTTTCACTCACCCCTGGGACAGTGTCTTGCAGAATGCCACCTCAGTTCCTTACTCTCTGTGGGAGCGTGGGATGTGGTGTGATGACACAGGACTAGTCTCACCCTCATGGATATCAGGGTCATGTGTCCTGTGGCTCGCTGGTGTGACCCTGGGCCCTGTGTCTTTCAGCCTCCTTCTCCAAAAAAGAGGACAATGTTCCTTTGAGTCTATCCAACACAGCAGGCTTTCCCAATGTCCGCATACCAGTTCCTAGTGCATGCTCCACTGTCTCATAGCCAGTACCCTCCCTCTGTCCTTAGCCTTCATTGTTTGTGGGTCTAGCACTCTGCCTCTCACTGGGAGGGCTCTGTCCTGGGACCATAACACCTATGATCCCTGGCTATTCATCTCCTGACAGGGATGCTCTGGTGTTGCTCCATGGATGCCTGGTAGTATGATAGGACTCTGAGGCTTTGCGTACCTGTGTAGGCTGGAAATGTAAAATGCCACAGGGAAGGCTGGTTTCTTCTCCTTCCTTGATTTGCTAAGACAGACTAAAACTCTTCCCTTTGATATAAAATGACTCAACTCTGCATGAGGGTGTTTGGATAACACTTAAAAAAAAAAAAACCTGTTCAAATCATTACTTTACTATAGGTCATTATTGTGAACGCCTTTTATGGTTTATTTTTCAAAGAAGCTGAACTGTTGGGGGCTAGGCCAACTTGACCCCTTGATTGTCAACTGTCAGAAAAGCCTTGTAGCCCTAAGCTTGGGCTTATTGACCCAGAAGACCCTCTTGCTGACTAATGGTACCGTTACCATGTCCTCTTAGCTGCTATGAATGCTTCAGAAACATCAAAGAAACTCTAGTCAGTTTCTTGGGACACTATAAACCACTCAGCTGTTGGAACCGTAGGCTTCTCCTCCAGACCGCCCTGCTCCAGCCACAGCCATTCCAGCCATCTCCTGGTGACTCTAGATGACTGCTCACCCTACAGCTCTTGTCAATAGTACTGACAGGAAGGGACATCTGCCCAGTGACTCAACAAAAAGACCTGTGATTGGCATTTATGTGAGGCTTGTAATCAATGTAACTGGCATCTTTACATTATAATCAGTCAACAGTATGTCCCATCACCCTTCAGGCCACCAAAGCAGGCTGTGTGCCACTCTTCTAGTTGGTTTGGGAGGCTTTTCCTGTATGTATGTGTTGTATTGTGCTACAACATTAGGCCCCACTAAAGACTTCTCCCAAAAGGTGTTTTGCCAACTTGTGGCATTTTCTAATGGCCAGAGTGGCTGAGCTGGTCACACAAGAAGCAGACAAAACCTTGTGATTTCCAGCTTCAGCAGCAGCAAGGAGGAGACTGCTGAAGAGCTCAGGTACTGAGGGCTGAGGGTCCTTGGAACCCAAAGCTCAGAGCTGTCATACCAGGAAACAGCTGAGAGTCCCAGGGAACCGGAGCTACTGCTAGTAGCTAAGGAGGGGAGCTGAGGAGGGAAGTTGAGGCTGTAGAAGATGAAAGGAAGGAGGGGTCAAAGGTGGGACCTGGGCTGGGAGAACTGAAAGCCTCATCACTAGAAAAGTCCGAGAAAACTGCCAAGGCTCATAGAATTGACATCATGAACTTTAGACTCAAGAGCTGTCACTCTGGTTGATGGGCATCTGTGTTCTAAATCTGAGCAGCAGGCCTCTGCCTTGAGCACCCGGAGCAACAAGACTGCCTTCAGCACCCAGAGAAGCAAGCCTTCTGCTTGAAATGCTGGAGCCATTAGCTTCTAGTTCTCAAGGCTTAGCACTGTAAGCGTGCAGTGGGAAAGCCCAGCCTCTGGACTGCTGGAACTCAGGGTCATCAACACTAAGGAAGCTGCCTCTTACCCATTCCAAGATTTCTGTCCAAGTAGAGCAAAAGAACACAGGCGGCTGCTTTCACATTTATACTCTTCAAGTGCACAGCAGGGGAGGCAGACCACTCCCAGTGTAACAACCTCAGGAGGAAATAATCTTAATAGGAAAACACACAGCCCCAGCACAAGATACAAAAGCAAGTTGCAGACAAAGCCCATCCATAGATCCCCACTTCTCATGGTCTGACAGCCAGCCCTTCCACTACCCACTCCCCTTTTCCACATAAATGCCATCATTCCATGGTGTGAGCATCCCTCTTTACTCTGCTATATCAGACTGTACTGTTTGCCTGGAAACAAACAAGATGCTTCTGTTTGCTTTTGACAGCAAACACGTTGCTTTCTTTGAGATAACCATGTTTTTAGTGACATCTGTAGATGGTTTTTATTACCGGTCTGAGTTGAATTTTCAGTACAAGTATTCTGTGTTTTAGAAGGACACAGAGAATCTGTAAAACATTCATTGGCAGGCTCACATATTTCTGGACAAGGAATGAGGGTTGCTGATATAAATTGCTTCCTTGCCTATTCCAAATATGAGTTCACACATATATACACACATTACAAGAGAAACACCCACCCAGAATTTATTAGCTGACCCATGCAATTTAAAAGACATGACAGTTTTCTGTCCCACACCTGAGGGTGAAGTCAAATAATGTCTTGTCATGTAGAAAGACAAATGGCAGTAGTCAATGAGAAGGAAGATATTGGTAACCATTTTCTCAGGAGTATGGAATTCCAAGCTAATAGGTAGAAGGGATTTATATGTCTCAGTTATTAAAACTAATGACTTATAAATGTAATCACTTCTTTGGTGCCTAAAAATGTTTTCCAGGGTTAAACAAGGACCTATGGCCTACTCCCCAAATACTTCTTCTCCAGGCTATTCTGGACAAATCATGTACAGAAGGCTTTCATAAAACAAATGTGATTGCCAATAATTTGAGAAACTGAAAAGACCATTGGAATTCACATTTCTGCATCAATTTCTTGCATAAAAATGATACATATTTCTACTTGTTTCACAGAGGATGTAACAAGTTAGTGGGTTGTAGCAAGCTAAAACTAATACATACATATAACATAAATGAGGCTCTATATTCACATTTTCATAAGGATAAATCACTGGTGGTTCTAAATATAGTGATAAGAACAAGCAACAAGCACAATTAATTTGTTCTCATGAATTATTATTTTATCTTCAGAATGGAGTGAAAGGCCATTACTAAAATGAATTCTACGAACAGTGCAGACCTCTGATGTAGCTTTCATTTCTCTGTTTAGTTTTCAACAAGTAAATTTCATCTTCTATAGCATTTCTTTTATGTAGTAATTTCAAGGTCACATTGCTTTTACATATTTCCTAAAATCACCACTCCCTGAAATGAAAGTCAGTGAGTCTATACTTTTTCAGAGAGAAAAGGGACATGGCTTGCCATTATCTGTGTGTAGAATTGTCCTTCTAAATACTGGTGAAAGACAAGCAGACCACTGATTCAGGGCGTGCAGGAGAACAGAGCCCTGGGACAAGGATGAGGAGGCTCCATAGGCAAGATGCTATCACTTACTCAACTTCATGTTCTCATTTTTCTAAAAGAGGGTCCAAGGTAACACTGTGCCTGTGTACCTAAACAGCAGTGCCACCAACCTGTGACAATGTGCTACAGGTGCCATACAGCAGTGTGATAAGCACCAAGCTAATGGTGCAAATGTCCCCAGTGTGAATGAAACATTGCCATGGTGGGCCACGATGAGTGACAATCACGAGTGCAGCAGTGAGCCACTCAGGTGGGAGTTCTCCATCAAGATTGCACAAAAACTAAAATTCTTGTGGTGTTAAGATTCAAATTAATTGTGTATGAAATGAACAGCTCATGTAGGAATAAATACTCTGTGTATTTAATCTTTTTTGAAAAAAATCATGAACTTCCATGAGAGAGAAAGAGATGGTGTGATGGTTACTCATGTTTGTCAATTTAATGGCATTAGAGTCACCATGAAATCAGATCTCTTGGCCTATTTGTGAGGGATGCTCTAGATTAGGTTAATTGAATAAAGAGGACCCACACTAAATGTTGGGCACTATTCCAGACAGTAAAATGTGGGGTTCCAGACAGTAAAAATGAGAAAGCAAACTGCATGCCAACATTAATCCCTCTCCACTTTCTGACTGCAGATGTAATGTGACCAGACACTTCCTGCTCCCACAGCCATCCCTTCCCTGTGGACTACATCCCCTAGCTGAGAAACCCAAATAACTTCTTCCTTATGTTGCTTTTTCACATATTTAGTTGCAGCAACAAGACAAATAACTAATACAGTTGGTGGAGTAGGAGGGAGGCTTCTAGTTCATTTCTGTTGCCTGTGTCTTCTTGCCCTGCTGTGGTAAACCTCAGTAGAGGGCAGGCACAGGTACACAGCCCACACATAGACTTTGTCTGGAAAGTTCTTTGGGCATCTTCAGAGGGAGAAAGGAAGTGCAAACCCTACCTTCAGAGTGACCCCAATGTGGGATCTTGAATGTATCAAAGTAGTCATTGTTCAGCAATAGCCTTGGCAACAACTGATTATAAAGGGAGAGATGCTTTGACAGTCAGCTACGCTCAGTGACACATGAACAGCATTGCCTGAAGACAGCCACCGCAGACACATGTTAGTACATGTCAGGAGCAGCAATAAACTTACCAAATTCCATATGTCTTCCATCCAATGGCAGTCATATCCGAGTTTCATGCAACTATTTGATAATATCTGAAGGGGCTGCCACCATACTTGGGCTCCAGATTTGGAAAACAGAAAGCCAGGTGGAATGCAGAGAAACCCAGTGCATGACAAGGCAGGCGCCATCTAATTAGCAGGGACTAGCTCAGACACCCAACCTTGGCTTTGGCTTCCTGCATGCCAGTGAACCCAACTCCACTGAAGAGAGTCATGTAACATGCACTCTGCTGACTGGGAGAACTCTGAAACCAGAGCAATAAAACAGAAGGAGCTCATTGAAAGGAGTTGACAGGCCACAGAAGTGGTGTTTTACTCTTAGCTACTGCCCTGTCTGCCTTCACAGAAGCTCAGCAACTAGGAACTGTGTTCAGCATGTTACAGTTCATTCCTCCATCCTCATCTTTGTCCCCAATGATAAAACATGCTCTGCCTCTAATTTTTTTTGGGGGGAAGGAGGGAGTTATGTACTACTCTGAAGCACAAATATGGACACTTTTTAAAAAATGTATCTGTTTCTGCTTAGCTAGAATAAGACAAGGCTCATTGTGCAGGCAGCTCCAGACTCTCTCTGCCACTAGAGTGATGGTGCTGTGTGCTGATGGGATGCTTCCAAAGCTCACCCCTGAACTAATGGGTGAACACGGAATTGATGCGGGAAATCCTTCTGTATATATGTTTCTCTTATTTGTTGATAAATAAAACCCTGTGGCCAATAGAGACAAGGAGATAGGTGGGACTAGGAGACAAGGAGAATTCTGGGAAAGGTAGGCAGAGAGGGCGCTTCCAGAACTGTCTCCATGTAGCCGCCAAAGGAGTAACAGGTCCAGACCCTTCTCTGGTATGATAAGACCACATGGAAATACTAGAAATGGAAATTAATAGAAATGGGTTAATAATTAAGACAGAGCTAGCCAATAAGAAGCCCTAGTCATCAGCTAATAGTTTTATAACTAATATAGTGTCTGTGTTTATTTGGGGTGAAACGGCTGTGGGAAGCTCCACAACATGGAACCTTCTTCATTCCTGCCTCACAAAATAAGGAGCAGAAGTCCTATGAGAGGAGCTTGTGACCATGATAACTGAAGAGAGTTTCCCACTTTAACACCTGGGGGGCCAGCCATTAGTAAGGGACTTGCATCTTGTCATCAAGCAGATCTCCTGTCTAAAAGTCAGGGTTTATTCTAAATTATGCCCTTGCCAGATTCTCTGTCATGTTGAATCTGTAATATAAGCCTTAGAAAAGACCTTCCCCAGTGTTGTGCTCTGTGCTCATTTGGGATCTCTAGTGACCCTGGTGTGATCTTCTACATACAAACCCACCTGTCATCTAGTGCTGTTATTGAAGGTGCCAAACACCACTCACATTGAAAACTGTCTACCTGTGACCCAGAGAGCCAAGGGTGTCCCCTGGACAGGTTTATCTCACTGGTGGTCTTTAAGTCAAAGTAATTTGCATGGTCTTGGAGCTTAATAGATCTAGTACCTGGAAGAATACATCAGACTTGACTCTCCCTCTAGAGAAGACATCACAGACCACTGGGTCAAATGTCTATCATTGCAGTAGGTGACCAGAGCTAAGGGGCCTGTCTGTGTGACATAGGTCCAGAACTAAAGACATGTCCCAAACCCAGAGACCATGTGACCTGTGGCTGGCTGTTCAACCAGAGACAGTCCAGCTTGGAGGCCAAGGTGTCACTGGTTATTGGAGTAGGGAAATACTGTCATAGTTGTTAGTGAAGAATCAGGGTTTAAGGAATTATTCAAAGATGGGTAAAGAGTTAGAAGGGCCTAGGTGGCAGCAAGTACAGGAAGAGGTATGGCCTGAGGCATCTGAGGCAAAGACACAAGAGTAAAATCTTTTGGTTGTTATTTGAGACATAATCTCTGTATTCCAGGTTAGCCTTCAGCACACAGCCTTGGCCCATTGAGTGCTGATTACAGCCGATGAGCACATTTCTCAGTCAAGATGAAGAGACCATTGACTAGTCCTCCATACCACTGTCACCTCACCTCATCTACTAGTAACTTTCCAAATCTCCTAGGTACTCTCTTGCATTCACAGTAGACAGATCAGAGGTTGAATGACTGTCTTTCCATGCCCACCTGGCTTCCAAGTGGCATGATTCCATATGTTCCTTGCTACAGCAGAGGGATTTCCATATAAGGTCTCCAGGTTACCAGCCAGCATGGATTGCCAAGCAGTTCTGGAAAGGCTAGTGAGGGCTTGGAAGAAAAATGATAAGAGGTGACGGTCAACAGCTGAGCTGTGAGACAGTCACACCACGGGCATGACTGTCTATGCAACTGGTGTGTCTTTAGCAAACACAACGCACACCCTCAAGGCTCCATGCAATCATTGATTTCATCCACAGGTGAAAGACTGAAGTAGAATCACAGCAGAAGGGAGTTAGAGTAGAACTGGCCAATCTTCAGCAGCGGCTGGAAACCAGTTTTGGCCATTCTCCATCTCCAGTGTCCCAGGGAGAGCTGAAAAGATTCAAATGGACTGGACTCACAAGTAGGTGCCAGGTGTAGGCAGGGTCTCAGTGCCTTGTCCTGAGCTTGGAGAATTTCTGCTGAATAGTGCTGGGGCACTATTAAGTGTGAAAACATGACCCCCCCAGGCAGCTTTTACAGAACCATATGGAAGGATGAATCTAAAGGAGAGTCTGGGCCACACATGCACGGGTTTGTTGTCTCCAGGGAACATTTGTGTGTAGGAGGAATTTGCTAAGAAAAAAAAAATATTTAGTAGCTCTCAAGAGAAGGATGAGGCATGGGACCTAGGGAACATTCAGCTTTCCTGTGACAATGAAACTGACTTTCTGTAAACTTTCCTGGTAAATAAACCTTTGCATGTGGAACCTTTGCATAAAGTTGACCCACAGAGCCAGCCATCCTTAAGACAGTCCCAAAATATGGAGAGGGGCTAACTACCTTCTCCAGAAACACAACGGAGTGAACAGAGAGAAATGGCACAGCTCTGGGTGGGCTAGATATCCATAGAGTACCCGAGGCAAATGCCACCACTTTCAGGATTAGATTAGGTGCATCTGCATGTGTGTGTGTGTGTGTGTGTGTGTGTGTGTGTGTGTACGTACATCTCTGTGTGTGCATGCTTGTCTGTGCATATGTGTGGAGGCTGGAAGCAATGAGGTATCTTCTGCACCTCACATTTTGAGATAGTCTCTCATTGATGCTTGGTGATCCAGCTAGACTAGCTGTCCAGCAACCAGCTCTAGTGACCCTTCTGTATTTCCTGCCTATTATGGGTATGTGCTGGCACCCTCGGATTTACATGGATACTGGGATCTGAACTCAGGTCCTCATGTTCTTGAGGCAAATATTTCACTGACTGAGCCATCTTTCCAGTCCCTAGATGTTCTCTTTGTAAGATTCCAGGAGGAGATTCTCTGCTCTTTGCTAACCTTCAATTGTTGTCATGTCACTGTGACTGCAGATTTTAAAAAGTAAAATAAAAAGTGGGGAGATCATGTTACAACTATTGGTGACTCTCATTGAAGGTGAGGTTTTATCCTCTGAATTGGGCTTGGTTGCTGCAATGAGGCAACCTCTGCTTTCTTTAAATAAATCACACTGTGAGATAACAATGCAACTGGAGAGTAAAATGGGTACTAGGGAGGAGCAAGTTAACACACAGATCATCTTCAGTTACTCAATCCCTCTTTGGGGAGAACAGTTCTAAACACAATTCCTACTTAATATGTATCATAAAAAAGAGGTGATGAAGGCCTTACTGAAAGGTCTTTATGTTATTAGGGGCATTGACTTGAAAAGGGAATCCTGAGTTCTAGCAAGAGTAAGCAATTACAAAAGTAAACCCAATCCATGGATCGTTTTCTAGCTTCCTGATTGGAGATGTGGTCACTTCCCACTGAACAAGCCCACTAGGGTGTCATCCACCATGGCCCCTCAGCAGAGTTCAGACACTAAGGCTAACCAACCTGGGGCTCAACCTCCAAAATGGAAAACTGAATATTCCTCCTCTGTGAAGTCAATTTGCCTCAGCCATTTCCTTACAGTTACACCAAACTGACTGGGCTTTGCTGTTGTGTTAACAGTAACTTGCCTAGCTTAGCAGAGACCCAGCTTCCTCCTCTGCTCTTGCAATTGACCTCACTGGGCTGGGGGGTGTAGTCATCTGTAGAGGGCTTGCCTAGCATGCATGAAGCCCTGGGTTTCATGCTTAGCAGTGCATGGATGGCATGGCAGCACATACATGTAATCCCAGCACTTGAGAGGTAGAAGTGGGCACATTAGAATGACCAATAAGGTCATTATTGGAACTAGCAGCTCTGTATGACATGGTGCTTGTGAAATCGGTACTGTTTCAACAGGACACGAAAGGGTTAAGTCATTTCACTGATTTACATCATAATAAGGGAGACACATAAATTGTAGGTCCTGCTAAGTCAGCCACACTCCAGTGGAAGATCACACATCCAAGAATATTTGGGCAGCACAAACTGGTCTTGGTGGGCGTTTAAAGATAAAAAGATACAAATTTGGACGGGTATAAAGGGAGAGGGATCTAGGGAGAATTGGGGGGTGACTATGATCAAAACACGTTGTATGAAACTCTTAAAAAAAAACTAGTAAAATATTTTTTTAAGGAGTGGCATAAAACAGTCCAGTAGTTGGCCTTAAATGAATACTACTTCTTAATCCAAAGTGGAGAAATGTTTTTAAAGGTAGTAGACGTGCTATTAAAAACAAATGGCAAGATGAGATTTCAGGAGATTATAAACTAATTTAAGCTTCTAAAATATAAAGTACAGACCTGAGCTCAAAAGTATAATTTGGCCAGACAAAATTGCTGGTAATTTGCCTTCTCTCAACTCGCTTTGCAACAAAACACCAGCCCCCTCTTTCCATTTCCCCTGCTCTCCCTTTCCTGGGCTGGGTCCTTGGGGAGGGCTGCCACATTGTCCCTGCCCAGGGCTGACTTAGCAAGAGGAGAATGTGCCTGGCTCTTTCTGTCAGGGGCCTCTAAGCACAGTCTTCATGAGACCTGGAAAATGAAGCCCAGCCCTAGCAGAGAGTGCTAAAGGTTTGCCACCCCAAGACTTCATACCATAACCATTGTCAAGGTATTCCTTTTGCAATTGACTCTTAGAAAAAAAGAAAATCCAGGACTTGTCTATTCAAATTCATCAGAAACCAAAGGTGTAAGCTGAAATAAGACTTTTAAATTTTCGATGCCTTCCACTTCTACCCTGATAATGTGAAAACTAGGACTTATGGCTATCCCTGTCTCCTCACCACCCACTTCCTCCTCACTACCTTCTGGGAACCCAAGAGGTTCCCAGAAACACTGCCTCCTGCAGCACTCTTTGCACTCCTCTAGGGTTGCTGTGGGGCCATTGAACCATTTAGAAGCCTGTGAAGGAGGAAAAGACCAAGGTGCTTATCAATCTGAATGCTGCCTTGTTCTATACATTTACATACTAGTTAAAAATCTAAAAGAATTGTCTAGGAATTTCAATTTCCCTTTTGTGATAAAACAACGGGCATACTTGGGGACTTCTCCCCATTACTCACTGGGGAAGCACCCTAGTCTGTTCATCTTTTCTCTTGGCCCTCCCTCCCTCCCTCCCTCTCTCCCTCCCTCCCTCTCTCCCTCCTCCCTCCCTCCCTCCCTCCCTCTCTCCCTTCCTCCCTCCCTTTTTTCTTTTTATTTTGTGCACCTGGGGTTCATCTTTCCTCTGTCATTTGCTGAAGGTGAATCTTGTCCACTGTCTTTTACTGGTCCTCTGATAGAGGGGCACCATTCTGGCCTTCCCACCTTCACACTTGGAAGTTCTATCAAGTCTTCCTTGTGTTCCCCATTGCAGATGTCCCAGCCCGGTCTTTAGATTCATTTTAATCACTTCACATCAAATGCCTCCGTAAATGCTTGGAGCTCTAAACATGGTGTTCTCAGGAGTCTGGGAGGATTTAAACGGAAATATATGTTTTCATCAAATTCAACACAAGGTTTGCAAAGTGGAGACTGCAGTAAACCAAGGTGTTGAAAGTAACTCATGGTATTTAGAATGCATGGAGCAGGGATATTGGCCATCCAGAGAGAGAAGAAAATGACTCTAAAAAGGCAAACATATCAGTGGAGTAGAGCCAAGGAAAGGGTCATGGAGTGCTTACAAAGGGTCACGTTGTTGCTTCAGTAGGGCAGGACTTCTGGTCCTTCCCAATTAGTCTCCTGGGTCAGAGAAGGAAGATGGGTCATCCAGTTTAGCTATATGGAATCCACTGCTAGTACCAAATTCATTCATTGAAGACCTAGACTGTACTTGGAAATGAAATCCTCAGAGGTCAGGACACCACATGGTGACCCCATGAAACCATAAACTTATAGGATCTTTGTCTCTAAGTAGAGGATGTGGCCGGCAAGTATCACAAAGAGGGAAGAGAATGTGAGGACACTTCTAGGAGTAGGTGGTCTGGCAGTTGGGAAAGGAATTCTGGGAAGAAACCAGTCAGCTGTCCCTTGCTTTGACCCCCGGCTTCCAGATCTGTGGAAAGGAGCCAGGCTCTGTGTCAGTTACTCACGTGTAGAACTGAGTGTCACTGACCTGCTGCTATGACCGCACTGTGAGGAAGAACCAGAAATGCTATCAAAGTAGTCAAGCACCCAAACTGTAGTTCCATAAGGCTTCAGGGACCCTGACAGTATATCTTTTAATTGTCCAGACTTGTTTCTCAATGCTCAGGGTCACACCAGTTTGAATGCACCCCAGGCTGGATTCTGAAAACCCGGTCCTCCTCCAGAAAACTTGGGAAACAGAAGTCCTTGCTGTTTCACTTGTTACAAGAATTAAATGGGGTGACTGGAGGAGGGGGCTCTGCCAGCCCAGAACCCTGCAAGATGGCATGGCATGAGGATCTGCACTCAAGGGGTGTAACAACATTTCTACAGTCTAGGTGCCTGAGTAGAAGGTGGATAGTCTTCTACTACAAATACAGCATGAAAGGACGTCCTGCCAGCAGCTGAATGGCTCTAGTCTGCCAAGATAGCCATGCCTTGATCCTTCTGTCCTGCATCCCTTAAGGGTAGCATCCTCATTTGGTCCTGCCTACTTCATAGCTACTTGTCTAAGACCTAGTCTACAAGAAGACAGAGTTAATGGGTGTGGGCATGTCCATTCTCACTTTATTTTACAACATAAAACCAAGTTCTTTCCACTTTGCCTGCCCCCCTCCTTCTGCACAGCCATCTTGCCTTAGTCCCTCAAGTCAGAAGCAGAGCTGTGACAGTAGTCATTATAGATGGGATCTTACAAAATCCTACTTGACAAAGGCACGGGAACTCTGGGAAACGCCAAAGGAAAAGGCAATGCCAACGGTCAGTGCCATGCTTCTATTGTAGATCACAGGAGCCTTCATGGAGTTTGGTAAAGCCAGTCAGTATTACTACAAATTTTCTGGTGGGGGCTGGAATTAAGACTAACTTCCGGGTAACTTTCAAACCTTGACAAAATGACTCAGCATTAACCTCCAGAACCAATCATGAATAGTTATAAGGTTTCTGTTCTTGAGACATGCATAGATCCTATGATTCCTAAGGCAGATGGGATGAACACTTTGCTGTGAAGGACAGTGACCTGCCTCTGAAGGTTCCAAATCTATAATACTTATCTGTCAAGGATGATTTTGATGGGTGGAGTACTTTAGTGAGACACTAGTCCCGATGGCTCCAGAAACTCCTTTTAACTACAGCCTGAAACACCCAGGAGCCCACTGTAAATGGAAGCCATGGCACTATCCGTGGTTTATGAATGAAAATCCAAAATACTTCCTTTTAAATGCAATATTGCTGAATTGTCTCCATCCCAAGACTCTTTACATATTAAATTCTAGGTTGTCCTTTGGCTAACAGGTTAGTATCAGGACCACAGATGGTCACATGGGGTTGGCCTGATTCATACTGAAGTTTTACCTTTTAGATTGTTTTTTTAATTTCCTTCACCTCCTAGGTCTCCTTCTCATTGTTACCTCTCTCCACCACAAGAACCCCAACACTGTCCTGCTTGAGTGGTCACCTGTTCACCATACTTGGAGGCTGCCTGACCCTAGAGTTTGGCTTCCAACAGGCCTGTTGCAGTTCTCAGTGGAGGTTTGCTCCCTGTATTTGGAGGCTGGTTTTTGCACTCAGATAGCTGCTGCCTGACCTTGGAGCCTGGTTTCCAGCTGCCATGCTGTAGTTGTCAGTAAGTCCTTGTCCCTGCTCACAAAGCCTGGCCTCTGCTTGCCACGTCGAAGTTCTGGCAGCAGGAGGAGGTTGAAGCCCCATGCACTGGCAATACTCCCGGAACTGCAGGAAATCTCTCAATGTTTGTTTTTGCTCTTAACAGTCAAAATTCTTTGACTCCAAAATGATTTCCAGGAATTACAGTATGAGAACTTAATATGTGTGCTTTCATTTTCTTCTTCTTCAAAAAAAATAAAAAATAAAAATGAAACCTAGGCAGAGGTCATAAGTGGGTGTCTGCATGCTGGCATGTGTTGCTTGGGAGCTGGCAAACATTCGCCCATTTCTAGGGTGATGGGCATTTTCAGTTTAATGGCTTTTCTTCTGGAAGTAATTCAAGCAGTGAAAATTATGTCGGGATATGAGGTGCAGGAAGGACTTGGGAGATGGCTCTGATTTTTCTTTGTCTTAGAACTCTCAGCCAAATGGTCTGGAGTTCCTCAGCGCTTGGTGTCAACTTTCTCCACTTTCCCACGTCAGAGTTACTGCAGTAAAAGCCTCCAGCCTTGACAACCATCTCATGGTGGCTGCTGAGTCTCCAAGCAGAGTTATGGGGTATCTTGATTGGGGACTCAGGATGAGGCAAGCTTGGCTGTGGGCCCTTGGAGAAATCATCTGGCCAATTTCTTCTCTTTGTCATGATTTTTTAAAATGCCACTTTCCAGGGGACCTGTCATCCTCTGCCCTACATCTCAGCCTCTCTCTGTGTTCTTTTCTCTTTTATTGATGTAGCTCTTCCTGACCTCCAAGGTACCTTTTATTCATTGCATCTGTCTTATTTAATAATCTCTTTATTTATCTCACTGGAATTTGTGTTTAAGGCCTCTTAAAGTGCTTCACACATAAAGGTTTCCCGTAAATATTTGTGAATGGATTGACCCAGAAGTAGAGTTGCTTGGCAGTCTGGGGTTCTGCAGGAGGGGCTCAATGAATGACATTCGTCAGCATCCCATTATGAAAAGGAAATATCTGTGATTTCGACTTGCAGATGACTCGGAGAGTACTGCTCAGCTCTGTTCTGAGCTGGAGATTGTCCACATTGGTATTTCACTCAGAGGTCCTGAAACTCAGTGGATGTTGGGTTGGGGGTTGGGACAGAACCACTGAAAGGGAAAAGGACCCCAACTCATGTTTTCCCAGAGAATTCAGTGAGCTGTAAAAGGTAGGTAACTCAGCCAGCTCTTAGAGAAATCCAAATCAAATCTACTGATAAGAAAACCTAAGAACTAAATGATCGATGGTAAGACTGGGTAATTGATGAGAACAATGATGACATTGACAATGATAACACCAATGGAGGAGGAAAAAAAGAGGAGGAAGAGGAGGGGAGTGGAGGGAGACAGGGATGAGGACAGCAGGGGCCAAAGACACACCACTGATGTGTCAGAAGACCCAATGTGATGTGTAAATGTTGAGGGGAGGTAACTGATGGGAAGACTATTTTCTTCAACCACAAAGATGAAGAATTTTGGGCAAACAAACATTTTTCTGCATCAGCTTCCACCTCATTGTTCAATTCAGAGTGTCCAGCAATCAGAAGGAATGTGATCCTGGAAACTCAGATAGAGGGGTGCCCCAGGCAAATCAAGGTCATTTTCTGCTGATGAGCATTGGCTCAGTTTTGATGACCCTAAAAATAAAACAGAATTAAGACATGTCCAAATTAGCACACAAGCGGGAGGATCATGACGCCATGTTGAAGTGTTTTGAGGTCCCAGCAACTGTGACAGCTTACATTAATCAGAATTAAGCTCAGAATGCGTGTCTTGCTCTTTGGGTTATGCTTTAGAAAAACAGTAAAGAATGATGACAATTAAAATTAGCACACTTGATTAATGTAGAAATAATGAAACTAGCAAAGGGAAAGTATTGAGAGGGGATAAAGGAAAACAGGATGAGAGAGTTTAAATCCAAATATAGTGGGGATGATGTTATACTAATCCATCAAAAATACTGTTGGACTGGATTAAAAAAGTAAAAAAAAAAAATATTCAGAGGTCAAAGGGAAGGAAAGATACCATGGAAAGGGAAAACATTCCTAACATTACTAGATAAGAAAGATGGTATTATGACCCTTATTTTTTTCTAGGAATGTCCTTAGAAGATGTACTGATTATCAACATAAATAAAATTTAGGTTTTAATTTAATAAAGGCTGTTTAGAACATCTAAAAGTGGTTTCAAAATACATAAGGCAAAGATGGACATGAAGAGAAAGTTGAGAAACCATAGCCACATGACAGAGATCCAATACTATAACTGAGGAAACTGGCCAAGAAAGAAGTACAGCAACAAGCAGCTGGGGTGAAAGACCCCACCTGGAAGACTCCTGGTCCTCAGGCTGTGGGAGCCACCAGAAGACACTACACTGAGTGCAACAGAACAGAGAGTTGCTTCTTGGTTATTGAGATGGTACATCTGCTCAGAAGGGTGTCATAAGAGCTTCACAGGGTGCGTGGTGAGGATGCTTCCCCATACCCCTCTTCTACATCAGCTCTCTCTGTCCTGGTACCACCATCTCACTATGGGCCACATGATACAGAAGACAAGGAGCCCTGGGAGGTCCCTTTTACAGGGGTGTCAATTGCAGTCAGGACCTTCACCCTTATGACCTCATCACCCACAGCACCATCATGTCAGGGCTAAGAATTTCAACATCTGAATTTGAGAGGGCATTGACACTCTGCCCATGGCATCCAGCACATGCAGACAGAGACTGCAGAGTATGTTTTTCGGTTGAGAACACACGGAAGATTTCCCTAGATTAACTATGCTGAAACAGGAGTGAGACCTCCCAGGATTCTCTGCCTCCAGAGAGGCCATCCCCATACCCTTTTCCCATCCACACACAGCTCTGTTTCTTGCCCTTGTCTCATTGGCTCACCAGAATTCTCTGATGTGACTCAGCGAATCACGACTCTCTTCTGTGGTGCTGTTGTTGACAGCTGTGTTATTTCAGTCAACTGCCTGGTTCAGTTCAGCTTTGCCTCTCCGGTTCCTCTTGGTTCACCTCATTTCCAGCCCCAGGGCATCAGGAAAGGAAGCTGTCATGCTGTATTGGGCCCTGTAGAACCTTAGTGCCCCCCCACCCCACCCTGCAAGCCCGTGCGCGAACACACACACACACACACACACACACACACACGCCTGCTCTGGTCTCCTGCTAAATCAACATCCATATTACACACATGATAGCCACCAGAAATACAACCCTGACCTCAGTGGCTTCAGTGATATCTTCACTGTGCACCTAGTCAAAGTCAGCTCTCACTTCACCACCATCCTGTTAGCAGTGTAGTTTACTGCTTGTGGTGCTCAGCCACACTGGTTCTGTGTCAGCTCCTTGACCCACTCAGCCTGTTCCAGCTCCCCATGTGGGTGTGTCCTTCACAAGGATAGATTAGCCTTCCACTCCTCTTCACTGGAATCACCACTTTCCATTCCTCATGTGGCACTTCCCAGGCTTCTTATTCTCCCTTCTCCCCCTCTTCTCCCACCTTCTTCTCTCCTCTTCCCTTTCTATCCCTGCCCATCTGTCGTTTCCTACCTTGTCCCATCTTTCCCTCCATTTCTCTATCTTTCTCCTCCATCTTAAACACTTTTCTTTTTCTCTATCTCTCACGAACCCTCTCTTCCTTTTTTTTTTTTACATTTCTCTCCATTTCTTTCTCTCTTGTATGCCTCTCTCACACTTATACTGTTTAAAAGACAGGGATCCTAAGCTCTCTACTTACAACTCTCTTCTAGAATGCAGTTTTAAGCTTCATTTGTAGGACATTATCATTGAATATTGTTCGGTAGTAGACAGAGGGTGTTCTGTCATCCAGGGATCCACAAATGCATAAACACAACTGGGATATTGGAGACCAAATCCAATGTATGCCCTTAATTAGACCTTTTTACTAAAGGAATTCTTAAGGAAGTATAGTCATGTTTCTCTCCAACACCCGAGTCCCTCACTCCAGACATTGGCTCCAGAGGAGATGATTGTATTTGATAGCTCTGGTTGTCTCTCCCATGGCACAGCAGCGGCAACTGTGAAAACATTCACTACCTTACCTGCTTTTGCAAGAAGCTGAGATCCATGAACTGACCTTGCTTCTGATTCTCCCCTCTCCCTCTCGCCTCCTATAGTGTCTCTCTTCCTCCCTTTCATTCCCCTCCTATCTTTCACCATCTCTTCCCACATTTCTTTTCTCTCTCTCTCTCTCTCTCTCTCTCTCTCTCTCTCTCTCTCTCTTTCTCTCTCTCTCTCTCTCTCTTGGTTTTTTGAGACAGGGTTTCTTTGTGGCTTTGGAGGCTGTCCTGGAACTAGCTCTTGTAGACCAGGCAGGTCTCGAACTCACAGAGATCCACCTGCCTCTGCCTCCCAAGTGCTGGGATTAAAGGCATGCGCCACCAATACCTGGCCACATTTCTCTTCTCTATTTCTCCTTCTCTCTCCTCCCTCTTCAACACATTCAACATGATCCCATTCTGGGTCATTCTGACAGAGGAATAGCCACAGGGGCATGTCTAAAGTGAGGGTCTGCATAGGATGCTCGGGAGAGGTGTGAAGGAGCTTTCACGGGTTCCAGGATCAATTGGCTTCACATGTTATTTGTTTGGATTAAGATGCTCCCCTCCTCTGCAGCCATGGCCCTGGGACTGACAGACCACAGCTTCCTGCATTCTCCATTTCAGTCATTCCAGAAGCTGCCTCTGGTTTTCTTGATCTTTAAGCCTCAGTCAACATATGGCCTATAATTTCCACAGAATATGTTCACAGGTAGACAAGGAATGCATGTGTAAGCATTTCTGGAAGGAGAGCGGCACAGGCTACCTGTGCATCCACAGAGAAAGGACGGCAGATACAGACACAGACTTTTGTCAGGATGTGTTTTGTTGGTGACCTGTTTCTAAGTCACGGCTACTTATGGTGAGATATGCCACCACAGGTTGGAATTCGGCTTCATGTGTGTTCATGCAGCTGGTGGCTTTCCCATGCTATGGCCATTCTAATGCCTGAGCTGTGAATGAAGCCATGTTTACAGGGAAAGGGCACTCAGCATTGCTTCTCAAAGCAGTCTCGAATGAGTTCTCAAGGCTGGATACACTTCCACCAAGTCAACAGTGCTATCCTGGTAGGGCTTTATGAGCCAGTTGGTACCTTGACAGTCCTTGTGGACCACTACTGTGTCCTTGACCACTTGTAGGGGCCATCAGTCCTCAGTCTCCAAGAGCAGATATTGTCATCAGGGAAAGCTCAGTTGGAAAGTATCTGAAGGTTTATTTCTATTTATTTTTAAGATCTCAAGATTCAAGATCAGTAGTGTTTCAAAGTGGAAGACACTAGGGTGATGAGAATAGTAGCCTAGAAAGAATCTTCCCTGTTGTACTTTTTCTCATTGCAATCCCATAGAAGACACTTCTAGTCTCTATGAGAGAAGCCAGGACAAATGGGCACCATGCCTGTGTGACACAGGTGCAGCTGGGATGTCCGCCAGTCACTGGGCACATCAGCCTGGCTGACATAAAGAGGAATTTACAGAGACGGGAGGAGGCAATTCCATCACTGATGGGTGCTTTGAACTTTTTGTGCTCACGGAACACCATGGGCATGACCTTCTGTTCTCAGAATCACCTCCCCTCTTGAAGCATTGTTGTAATGGCTGCTGTACAGTTCACCAGATAATCCCTAAGTCTATGTCATCTGTGTGTTTGTTGATCACCCTTTCTGTTGTTGTTTTGTTGTGTTGTGTGTTTTGTTTTAGATTGTTCTAGTTCTGTGGATGGTTAAGAAGTTTAGTTGCAGCTGGGACATGTTGTTAAGGAACTCACGGAGCTGATAAAATCCTCAGTAGAGAACTTTGGTGGCTTATTTAGGTAGCAGCCAAACTGTCCCCTGCCTTTGCCATTGTACTCGTACACTGTGTGTTGTACTTTCTCCTTGTTTCTTGGGTAAAGTCTGGGTTTCCCCTTTTTCTCAGTCACACACTTGATTGTGTGTCCCTCTTCCTACCACAGTGGGTCCATTTTCATAGTTTGTTACTTCACTTCGGCAAGAGAAGCTATATCACAAGATAATTTTGTGCTGGGTGTTGGTGGCACATGCCTTTAATTCCAGCACTCAGGAGGCAGAGGCAGGTGGATCTCTGTGAGTCAAGGCCAGCCTGGTCTCCAGAGCGAGTGCCAGGATAGGCTCCAAAGCTACACAGAGAAACCCTGTCTCAAAAAACCAAAAAAAAAAAAAAAAACCAAGATAATTTTGTACAGTGTTCTTTAAAACACTGTTAACTTTACTGTGGCAACTCAGATAAAGGGGTACAGCAGAGATAATAGGTGTCACCTAGCTTAAGATCCTCATCCTATCTGGAGGGCCCAACTGGACATCCGTGACATCTAAGAATTCTGAATGACACACAGATAAATGTGTACTTACATTTTGTGGACATATTAGTTGATATGAACTTCCATCTTTTCCTCTCAGAAGGCAAAGGCATTTCTTCATTTTAAATGTTATGAGAATATGGCTATTTACAGCTAGTGTTGCTTAAGTCTTGGCAGTCCATGAAACAGGGGTAACCTAACATGACTTGATACTATGTCCTGCAATGCCAATTTAAATTTTAGGTTTGTTTTCTCTGCTCATGTTAATATTGCTTCACACTGTACATGATCTTGCTAGGGAAAATACACTAGTTTAGTACTAAGATACTAAAAAAATGAATAAAAGATGTTCAGAGCTCATAAAATTCCTTTTAACTTAGAACATATGTATAGACGATGACAAGAGTATGTGTTGATTTATAGAGACAGTTTGGGAATATGATAGCTTTAAAAATATTTTTATTGGGCAGTTTTAGCTGCATTTCTGAAATGTATATTCAGATGCTTTTGAAATATTACAGGTGACAGATGTTCCAAAGTACAGGTCCAATTCAGTTTTCCATAGGACCCTTCCAGCGGTTTTCCTGTGTGAATTTCTTAGTCTTCCCTACTGGTTGTTTTGAATATGCCTCTCCACTGGGGGTAGGTCATTTCTCTGTCTGGAAAATATTTTTCTTTGAGCGTGTAGCTTCTGGAAGGAGGCCTATGGAATGGAAAGCAAAAGGCGGATACTATTTAACTTGTCAAAATAGTCTGAAGTGACCAAGAAAGACAAGTTGTAGGTTGACTCTCTTGCAGTTATAGCCCCTTCTACCTGGAGAGCTTTTGGTTTCTAGTTGTTCATTAAGTTGTTTACATCTACCTATCAGCATGAGGTCATTGCATTCTGTACCAACAGGATGCACTGCTCACATTCTATGTTTACATGGACAGTAGCTCCCCACTGCTGCCCACAAGTTCTGTAGATGGCTCTGGGCTTCACATAGGCTAGGCAAAGCACTCCACTGCAGATCTACCCAGCCAAGAGTTGTTTAGTCACTTGCCATCTACGTCCTCTTTCTTTTAGTACTTAGAATCTTGCTATACTTGGTAAACTGGTAAATTCAGGCTATCACCCTAACTACAAGGTCAATTAAACTCCCTTGAATGAAGGTCCTTCCCTCAGGCTTTCTAGGAACCTGAGCTGTAACAGAGATCTGAGGGAACACCTTCTGCAGGTGACCTGGATGTCTTCTCCAGGAGAAAGACCCAATGATAGCACAAGGCTCAGGTGCTTCTGCCACGATTCCAGCACCTGAGTGGTGGTTCTCTGCTGTGATTGCCCTGTGACATCTATGTCACAATTCTCCCAATTCTCCATATTCTACAAGTGCACTATATTTTAATTAATAAGTGTCACTTCCCAGTCTTTTTTAACTGAAGTGCTCTAATTTACAAGTTAGTCACTTCTACACTAACAGCATGTTAATGTAGGCCTCAGTGGCCTCAGTGCCCAGACCTCTCCCAACATTGCATTAGTGTTTACACACAAAGTGATTCTATTTTAGAAGCATTTTAGTTAGTGAGAAGAGTTGGTAGTGTTGTGACAACACGGCTGTGGCGACTCCAACCAAAAAGGATGCCCGTTTGGTCACCCTGTATGACGTGAAAGTGGTTAATCACCCAGCCTGGTTCTGGTTGATTATCAGCATGCTTCACACAAATCATTCATGATGCAACATTATTGTTTAAGCTAACGTTACTTGATAGTTTATTCAAGAAAGCTCATCTTCAATTATACAGTATGCTCTAGAGGGTAGAGCCTGTCAGTTAAAATTTGTAAATATCTCTGATACAGTTGTTGAATGAAAAGATATTTTCAAAACAAGACCGCATAGTCAGCCAATGAGTGACTCAAATGGATTTTAAAATTTTTTTATTGAAGAGTTTTCCTGTTAAATCTAAAAATGATTAAATTATGTTTGACTGTCTAGAAGTATTGTATTTATTGATTGATTAATTCTGCAAATGTTTATTGAATATTTATCACATTTTAGACACTTTTTAAGCACAAGACACATGAAAAATGTTTCTGCCTGTGCTTATTTATGTAACTGCATTCTTAATATGCAGAGTCTGGTACTGAGGCAGTTATCAGCAGTGCAGGCACCCTGGTCATGGGAAGCCACCATACAGATGGGCTGCTGCTCATGGCCTGATAATTGGGAAAACATCATTCACCACGCAATGAAATGATAGTAAGTAACACTGAGATGTGAACATTGGACCATACTGCTGTACAAATGATTCAAAATCATTGCAGTGTGAGAAAGAACCCAGGTGTGATGTCACATCCAATAGAAATACAAGATTGACTACTCAGCAGGTAGAAAGGATTGTGTGTTTTCCTAGAGCCAGGCTTGGAGCAGAAACCATGGAAGAGAGACATTTTCAAGGATGGAGATGCCCTTAGCAGAGGCATCAGTCTTCTTATCCTGACTGCACTGTTTGTCTTATACATGCTGACCTGCGTTAAAATGCCAAGTTGTACACCCCAGACACGTGGAATTTATTTCCTGTCAATACCACCTCAATATGCAGCTAAAAATATAATAAGACATACCTTACAGAGTTGGTAACTCTCTGTGGAAATGGACACAGACGTTGGAAAAAAATAATGAGGGATTCACGCTATCATGCGTAACAGAGTTCTACTTTGGTAAGAATGGGCTCTTGTCCTTGTGAAGACAAAGCTGGGGACTTTATTGACAGTACGACTTGTTTATTAATCATCCTTCTATCTACAGGGTGCTTTTAGCCAGACTGAGTGTTCCACTGACATCTGAGCTGCCTAACCATGGTCTGATGAGGGGCTCTGCTCTCAAGGGGAGTGCCTCTTTGTTTTCCACCATATTTAATATTGATTGGGAACTTGGTCTTGTGGACCAATGCTAGCAAGACCCTCAAACAGGAAACTGCTTGTGTTGATCATCTGCTTCTTCTCTTACATATGGACAAGTTTCAAAACCCAGTTGTAAAGTGTGTTATCTGAGGAGGCCAATTTCTCAGACTTGCTGAGAGATGTTATATGAAAAGGCAATTCTGTTCATATTTAACTGAAAGACAAACTTAACATAAATTTTCTTTGCTTTGGTTTATAGTTTGCTGAATATCTTCTGAAATTCAAACATGTGTAATTTACGCCATTTTATATCACGTATTTGGTCACCAAACATGTCTTGCTTTGACTTTCTCACAAGAGTGGTAATCCATCAAGTATTGTAAGAGGCACTCGGAGCTACAAGAATGTGAGGCTTGTAGAACTGCAAGGAAGATGATCAAACAAGAGAACAGAAGTGTCACTGCTTCCGGGCTAGTTCACATTTCCATCTACACCATACTGGAAGCTGTAGAGCTTCTTCTCCAAGAGTTATATTTGGGGGAATTTTTCCATACATCTCACAGATTCCCAATGGGCAAGCACTCTGCATCAGGTTTGTTAAAGAGTGGGGTCCAGGGCACCTCTCTAGGAATGATGAGTAATTTCAGATGCTGGAAGGTGCTTTGAAGAAGGCAAAATGCAGAAGAGGAGGGCATGTGTTGACCAAAAATGCCTACTGAGCTTTGAGGGAGAGCTACAGCAACCCTGTCACTAAGCACAAGTCCTAAAGTTCTTTGAACCCAGATTCAGGAGCTTTCTAGAGTTCATATGACTGATACACTTGAGATAAGAAGCCCACGGTAGGTCTAGTCCTCAGAACAGCATGGAGAAGTCTTGAGAACAGAGAAACTGCCCAAGTTTATCCTCTGCCAAGGTTGAGTAGCCACAGTACCTTCCCCAGACCTGAGGCCCTAGTGATACTCAGAACATCCGCTAAAAAGGCTGTGGACTTATGGGTCCAGCTACTTCCAGAATTTCCACTATCCAAAACCAGTGACTACATTGTATTCTTGATAGAGTACAGGTGGTACCTGTATGGTTTAGCCAGGAGGATACTTCATGGCCAGGAGAACTGATTTCCTTGTCTCCTGGGACCCAGAGACCTACTTCCCATACTCCCCTAATTCTTGTATCAACTCTGCTATCACCTGCATCATTGTACTCATGGCAGCAGGTACTTTGTCTGGTTTGAGGGTATACCTTCCAATAAATTACACCTCAGGGGCCACCGCCACGGGCAACCACCCAAGGCTCTGCCACAGATGGCAATTAGCATTCTTTCCTTTGGACATGGGATAATACAGCCACAGCAGCACACACTGTGAAGCTATCTCCTGTACTTTCACAAGTCCTGGAAGTCTGGATCATTGTAGCAACAGAAACCACCGCTACTGGTTACAGTTGAAGAACTATGATGGAGATCACACTTGTGGCCATTTAGAAGCAAGAAGGAGGTGGCTGATACATCAGCTCTGCAGACATTCAACAGGGACATTGCCATGGACCACCCCAATCAGATATGGGGGTCCCTGGGACAAGAGTCCTCGAAGGCTAGGTGGGTAAGGATTCAGCAGTGACAAACAGAAGCAAACACAGAGGCAGTTTGAATCTGAGTGTATTTTGTAGGTCTCAAGCAAGTATTTTTAGACATAATGAAACAGGTATTAAAATTTTTAGAAGATTGCTTAATGAAGCAATCACAGATAGGACAGATAACAACATTGTCATTTGGCACAGTAAAGTGCAAAATCATCCAAGGCTAATGGCATATTTTCAAGAACAGGTTAATGTTTGTGGTTAGTTGTTGTTTAACATCTGCTACCTAATTTTTGTGGATCTTTAAGGTGTAAAATTAAACTATTTTAATTCTTTTTTATTTAAGGCTTTTCCCCCCCATACACCTAAGCCTGCTTCTGATGACACATGTACAGCCATATGAAATTTTATTGTTGGGAAAATTTTTTTATCATAATACTATTTTGTAATTTTGTAAATGATTTATAGGTTTACCCAGAGATAAGGTCATGGCTAGTGATCCCGTATCAAGGGGTGGTTTTTTATTCACTTTTCTCACTTAAAATATCAACCGAGGCTATCAGGAACATCTCATAAATATGGAAAGTGAATAGAAGATAGAACAGATAAATTGTCATGAGAACTATGGCTCAATACTATATTCCGGTCAAGAGTTCCACAACTCGTTTTGGGAGACCTCCTTCCTTTGAAGTTTTTGCCTCAGTCTGTGGAACTTGTCACATAGATTCTACTGGGGTTGGTGTAGCAGGACACGAAAAACATGAACACTGCCAATGGCACAAAGTTTATTCTGAAGAAACACACTCCAAAGTCATAAGAATCTATGAAATGTTTGAAAATAATCAAAATGCAGTTTCTAGTGGGATGCGCAGATGCAAGAGAATACAAAGGGGCAATGCAGTGTGAGGGGTACAAAGTCAACAGATTTGAAATTCATTATAAATAAGCAAGCACAAATATTGGAGCTCGTGGGTACAACGGATGAAGTAGAAAATCTACCAGAAACTAAGTAAAGCCTAACGGTGAGGTTCTAAACTGACAATACAACTTTGAAACAAGTCAGAAGTTTATTGATGAAGAAGGAACTAAGAATAAAAAAAATCCTATGAAACTTGTAGGGAACCAGTAAATATTTTTTTTGTATTATGGGCATTATAAAAGGGAAAAGATAGGGGGAAAGACCATTGAAAAACCAAACAGGTTTCACACAAAATAATAGCTGAAAACTCCAAAGTCGTGGGACAGGTATAAACACCAGATCCTGGAAGACTCAAAGGAATAAAACGAGACTCAATCCATGAAGAGAGTTAAACTCTCAGGAGTCAAAGATGAAAAGAATTCCCAAAATATCAAGAGCAGAGGATCAAGTCACATACAGAGGGATCTCACCAGACTAACATGAGACTTCTCAGCAGAACCTCGCAGGTTAGAGGATACTCATGTGATTATATTCAAATTCTTAAAAGAAAAGCAGCATATTTACAGATGCGGTAACCAGTAAAATGATTCTATGGAAGTTATGTCATTTCCAGATTTAAAAAGCCCTAAGGAAATTTACTGCTGCTAGACTGACTTACAAGGAATGCTTAAGAATGGGCTGCAGGCAGGGCATGGTGGCACACACTTTAATCTCCGCACTCGGGAGACAGAGGCAGGTGGATCTCTGTGAGTTCAAACTTGAAGTCAGCCTGGTCCACAGAGTGAGTTTCAGGACACCCAGATGTAATAGGAAGTAAAAGGACAGTAACAACCATCATGAAAGGATAAAAAATAATAAATCTTACTGTAAAACAGGTTGGACATGTAGGGAAGGACAAAAAATCACTGAAACAATCACAATCACCCCCCTACAAGCCCCAAATAAGCAAACAAACAAAAACACCAAATCATAAAGGTGGACACTAAGGGAGATTTAAGGGGACAAAGACCTCACAAAAAACAAACAGAAATCAATAATAACATGAAGGGACTAAATTCCTACTAATGATACCCAGGCATTTAAACATTCAGTTCCATAAGATGAATATGTATCAGAAAAAATGCATTGAAAAGAAGTGATAAGAGCAACAGTGTGCTGTCTACAATAAACTCACTGCACTGGTATAGATGCACATAGATTGCAAGTGAACAGATTCAGGAGGTCCCATTTAAGCTTCTGAAAAGCAAAGGACATAGTCAGCAAGACAAAACGGCAGCCCACAGACTGGGAAAAGATATTCACCAACCCCACATCTGACAGAGGGCTCATCTCTAAAATATACAAAGAACTCAAGAAGCTAGTCTCCAAAACACCAAACAATCCAATTAAAAAGTGGGGTACAGAACTAAATAGAGAATTCTCAATAGAGGAATCTAAAATGGCTG